>NC_038048.1:11344890-11644953 GCF_002211085.1 Panicum hallii
GAAGATTCTAACATGCGCCTCTTTAACGTGCTAGTAGGGATGCCATGATGCTCAAGAAAAGACTGGGTGATGAAAGAATGTGTAGCACCAGTATCAAAAAGCACTGTAGCAGGATGGGCATTAACCATGAACGTACCAATAACCACGTTAGGAGCCTCGGCCGCTGACTCGGCCGTCACGTGGTTCACCCTGCCCTGAGCTGGGGCCTTGGGCGGTGCTGCACGCCCCTGCTGTCCGGCCTGCGCCTTCCGAGGGCAGACGTTGGCGTAGTGCCCTGGCTCGCCACAGTGGAAGCACACTCGAGGAAGTGCCGGAGCCTGCTGCCCGGCAGGAGGAGTGGGCGCTCCCTGCCTCTGAGCTGGTGGAGCCGGAGGCGCTGGAAGCCTCTGACCCTGTCCCGCCTGCTGCTGCTGCTGAGGACGAGGCGGGTACTGCTGCCGCTGCTGGTACTGCTGGGGCGGCCTCTGCTGCTGCTGCGGCGGTGGATGCTGATAGCGGGGATGAGTGTTGCTGCCCGAAGAGGATGGAGCCATCTTCCTCTTCTTATCCTCAATCTCCCGGCGCTTACGCTCGGTGTTGAGGGCCGCATCAACCAGCTGGTTGAAGTTGTCGAAGCGGTGGTTCAGCAGCGCATACTGGATGTGATCATCCAGTCCCTCCTTGAAGTACTCCTGCTTGTCGCTATCACGAGCGACGTCCGCAGGGGCGTAGCGGGCAAGCTGAAGGAAACGGTCACGGTACTCCGTCACCGTCATCGATCCCTGAAATATCGAACACAGATAACAAGGATAGAAATCGCTCAATTGATCAGGTTTATGAAAGAAATCAAGGATAGATCAAGCTCAAAAGAAATGGTAGGGAATTCCGTTAAATTTTTCCTGCTTAAGGGCACGGAACTCCTTCTGCTTCATCTTCATGATGCCCTCAGGAATGTGATGGTTCCTGAAATGCTCACGGAACTGGTCCCACGTGAGAGCATCACGATCCCGAGCTGGGTAGGACTCCCACCAGTCAAGAGCGGAACCTCGCAGCTGCCCTGCTGCGTACAGAACCCGCTCTCGGTCGTCGCACTGCGCAACAACCAGCTGGCGCTCCACCGAACGAAGCCAGTCGTCCGCCTGGAGTGGGTCCGTGGCGTGAGAGAAGGTCGGAGGATAACCTCTCAGGAAATCCGCACGCCTGTCACGGGGCTGAGGTGGCGGAGGAGGCGGTGGCTGAGCATGGATCTGCTGCAGAGCCTGAACGGTGTTGTTCAGGGTAGCCATCATCTGCATCTGGAGCTGGAAGAACTGCTCCGGGGTCAGTGGTGGCGGCATCGGCAGCGGCTGACCAGTACCTTGGTTGTTCTGCTCCTGCTGGTCAGAACCGGAACCGGTGCGCCTGGTGTTCACCATCTGATTGCAACAAACGAAATTTATGAGAATAAGATATCGTGCAGCTGTGGAAATGAAACTTCGGAAGGATATGTCAGAAAGAAAGGAATATAGGTTTTACCCCCAACGTTCTAACTCAATTTTATTATTTAGTTCAAGTGGGGTTAGGTCAATTTGCATGAACAAGTTTAACTACTAGCCTATGCAATCAACCAAAAATCCAAATCAAACATTTGCACAATAACAAACATTCAATATTCACAACTTAGTCGAGTTTTCCACACTACCCGACTAACACACTCGTTCTAGCGTATTTTTATCGGGACAACCTAAACTTATAAATTACAGGATTAGGCGACTCAGGCCAACGTCTACGGAAAACTCGAACTATCTCTCAGAAAAGACGGGGGAAACAGCAAATCTAGGGCTTAAGACTCAAGGAATAGAGACAGGAAATGATGTTTGAAGTTTTGCGGAAGCAAGGCAAGAGGAAAGAAGTCCTAAACTCGACCAATTCTACCTAGGCTTCGTCCTACAGTCGACACGGCTCTGATACCAATCTGTCACACCCGATTTATAAGAACATAAATCGAGCAATCATATATACGCCAGGATCAAGTCACGCATATATACAACAGATCATCAAGATATCACAACACATGTCACGAATAATATTAATATAAATCGTAAATGAATCATAACTGAATTATTTTATTACAACCAAATCAAGAATCGGTTCAAGAGTTGCGGAAGCGTAAAAGAGATACATAAAGACCTGGGCGCCACAGGGACGTCGACTGGGAGACAAACGCCTAGAAGTCGTCGAAGCCGCTGACGTAGTCCTCCACGTTGCCAGGCACTGAGCAGCAGTCGAAGATATCCGAAATAGAACAGAAGAGTAGAGAGGCAAGTGTGAGTACAAACTCGTACTCAACAAGTATAACACGAGCATGAGGCTCTATGGTTAGCTGACTCAACTGCATTAGCTTTTAATCTTGGCAAATTTTATGAAAGCTAATTACTACAAGTGGATGAGTTACCATAACCCAAATTGCATAAGAATTAATCAATATTAATTAGGAACTACTGAGAACCATCCAAACCAAAACCACCCGGGGAAATCTCCCTAATCAAAGGTTGATAACCCCACTAATCAGACGGAGGATCTGGGCTGCTCATGACTGTGAGCACAGCTGATATATCAGTTTTACACTCTCGAGAGGTTGCACAACTTTACCCACAAGTCGTGAGCTACGCTAGTGGTTCATCACACTTCCTTAGGTGAGATGGCTAGCAAGCGCACTACGAGACCGTTACAAAGGATCACGTTGGTAAGGTGTAACCGCTAAGGATTCTGGATCAGCGACGATGGGGCCCACCTCCGGGGGTACAAGACACACAGCACAGACCAAGCCGGAGGAGCAGGGACCATTGAAGCCTACCACCCCTCTTGCCCACGCAGGTAAGTTACTCCCGAACCAAAATGACCTAATTAGTAAGTCAAGACCATCCCATACCAGTCTTGTGGTTGCGCGGTTGTCCCAGGTTGTCGCTCTATGAACCGGTCCTTATGGAGAGTGGCCAACCAAGCACTAAGCACCGTGCTGGCCCCCTAAACCATGTTTCTAACAAAAACATCTTTTAAGGACGCACAAACCACTCAAGCACACAGTACAGAGGGTCGGCTCCAGAATTAAGTTGCATAAGACCATTAATCAAATTAATTAAAAAGAACCCAGATATGTTATAGCACAGCAACCTAGCACAACTAACCAAAAATGCAACCCATAGGATATATATAAGGATATAAAGGTGGCTAGGAAGTCCTTATAGGTATACAGTATTAAAATGCAGTATGAAATTGTATTTAAAAGTGATAGGAGGTTCATGCTATACTTGCCTTCCTCGTACTCTCCCGGCTTCTGCTCGAACTGCTCGGAAGACGGCTGCTCCTGGTACTGGTCCAAAGGCTCCGCGTCTACTCACGATCATCAAGCATAGTCCACACATACACACATGCACAAATAATAGCAAACTATAAGAAAACAGTACACCAATACAATGGAACAGCACGTAAAACTAGCCTAAAACTATTCTACGCGTTATAACGATCGCGTGGATATAAAGAACACCTAAAACGGAGCTAAAACGCGAAAACTACGCTTGAAATAAGATCCAGGGACCTATTTGTAAGAAAAACAGGGCAACCAGGGGCTTCTGGACAAAACCCGGGGACCTAAACATAATTAAAGCCTAGATCTAGGGGCTAGCACGAGAAAAACCCAAGATATGTACTGCGGGTTCAAAATCCAGGGAGCTCAGGGGGTCAAACGTGAAGGAAAGGGCCTGCCTGCAAATACTTTTTAACCTAAGCGGGACGGCGGGTTGATTTCAAACAAACACAAGGACTCTTTAGCAAAACTGCCATGGCTGAAGGGGTATGCGGCTTCTAATCTGGGCGGTTGGATCTAAATCGAATGGTTCGGACGCATTCTGGTTCGGACGGTCCGATCTGAACAGCGGGGTCCGGACGGTCCGATCTGGATCGGACTGGTCCGATCTGGCTGGCTCGCGGGGACGGCGGAACGGTCGCCGGAACAATGGGCAACGCCGGCGAGCGGTGTTCTGGGCACTACGATTAGCTAATGCCTACAACTTCTGGTGCAAAAAGACCAGGGATAAGAGGCAAGGCTCACCGAGGGCTGTGGAGGCCGGAGACGCGACGGATTGAGGAAGACGACGACGTCCGGCAGCAGGGCGGGCGGCGCTCGCGGAGGCAGGTGCTGCAGGGGTGGCCGGGTCCTCTGGATGGCGGAAACGCTCCGGGAGGGTCCTGCGGAGGTGCAAAGGGAATCAGCAGGACCGGAACGGCACCGGCGGCGACGAATTGGAACGGCGGAGTGGCTCACCGGCGGCGGCTTCTTCGCGAATTTCCGTCGATACCGAGGCGTAGGGCTTCGGCACTGAGCTCGGGGAGCTTCGGGATGGCGAGGGGAAACTTTTGCGGGGGATGTGGCGGTCTGAAGCACGGCGGAGCGCCCGGACCACGGTGAGGCCGAGGTAACCGGAGCGGAAGAAGAAAGGGGGCGGCGGTGCTGGGATCTCCGAGGTTGCAGGGCTGGGGTTAGGGTTCTGGGGGCTCAGGAAGTTCCTTTTGTAGGGCGGCGGCGCTGCCTTGGCGTGCGGGCCCAGAGAGAGTGGCTCGCCGGGGATCTCGGGAAGGAGTTGCGCCGGAGAAGAAAGGGGAAGGAGAAGGGGCCGACAGGTGGGGTCAGGCTGAGGGAATGACTGAGAATAGAAGGAATGACTGACCTACTTTCCTGTTTCCTCCCTTTTCTTTCTTTTTCAAACCAACTCGATTCTATTTGAATTCAACTCAAATTTGAATTCAACTTCTATGCACTCAACCAAATAAAACTTATGCACCAGCATGAATGCACAACCATGTTGACCTTATAATAAATTTTATTTTCTTGTGTTATAAAATTACTTTAAATGCGAGATAAATTAGGGAAAACCCTGGAAAATTTATTTAAGCCCAATTAAATTCCTTAAAATTAGGGAAAATTACATTAGGGTGTTACACAGCTGCTCCTTCCGAGTTCGCCACGCTATAACCGCCGCCTTCGCTTTGCCACTTCTCCTTCCGACTTGCCGCGCCATAACCGCTCCTCCGCCTCCGCGAGGGTCGCGGTCTGCCTGCATTAGGGTCGCGTCTCCCGTTGTCCTCTCCTCGACGGCCTCCGATCAGTGCGTTGTACATCACCGCAGTTGGCTTCACTTCTCCTGCGGCCAGCATTTCGTCGAACACCTTAGCTGCATCCTCGATACGACCACTCTTGCACCACCCAGAGATCACCATGGCGTAGTCAGTCGATGCCACCGCGTTCCCGCGTCTCACGCAGAAACCCGCCACCGCAACTCCTCCTGCGCGCGCGTCTGCGCGCTCCAGCTCCTGCGCGCCGCCGGTCCCGAGCGCCCGCGCCGCGCGTCTGCTACGGCCGCCCTGCGCCAGCCTCCGCGCCCACTTGCGCCCACGTGCCCGCTCCAACGTTCTGCTCCAGCCGCCCAGCGCCTGCGCACGCCAGGAGCTGCGCGCCCTGCACTTGCCAGCCCCGCGTCTGCGCCGCCCGCTTGGTGCCCGCTCACGCCGCTCGCTCGGGCCGCTCACCTCCGCCCGGGCCCCGCTCCAGCATCGCTCCTGTGCCGCGCCGCCCGCACCCGCGCGCCCGAGCCGCAGCCACCGCCTGGAGCCGCGCCGCTCGCCGCGCGCCCTGCATCTGTGCTGCCGCCGCGCTCCGCTCCTGGGCCCGCTCGCAGCCGCCTGCCATGCGCCCCGTTGCCAACGCTTGCCGCGCGCCTGCGCCAAGCCGAGCCGCAGCTAGCGCCGCCACGTCGCTTGGATCCGGCCCGCCTGCTGCCGCAGCCCGGGGCAGGAGCGCCCTGTCCAGCCGCCGCCCTGCTGCGGCCGCCAGCGCGCCTGCTCGCCGCCTCCGGCCTTGGACCGCCTGGATCCATGTCGGCCTGCAGCAAGCAGTGGAAAGGAGGCAGGGAAGACCTCCCAGGAAGAGGCACCGCCGGGAAAAAAAAGAAAGGGACGCAAGAGAGGCAGAATAGAGAGAGAAGAAAGGGAAATAGAACTTCCCAAGGACTTGTGCATAATTTTAGGAAATTGCAGGGACCTTTCTATAAAGCATAATTTCCCATCAATCCAAAACCCTAATGAAGAAATGCCCAAAATGAAAGTTGGAGAGTTTTTCAAACTCTACAACATTGCTTTAGAGCTCAAGTTCAAAAACTCAAAACTTGTATCTTTACATGTGAAATTTTGAACAAAAGTTGGATTTGAATTACTTTTGTCCTAAAGAGTATAATATCATAATATTTAGGGCCTAAATGCAAGCATTTATGACACGTCATGATGACGGGATAGACACGTCATAATGATTGGATAGACATATCATAATGACTTGCACTTTTTATACTTTAGCCTGAGTGACTTTGAGGATTACTTTTGTAAATCAAATACTTGCATAAAAGGACTTATAATTTTATAAAATTACATAAATACCCTTATTTTCACAACTTTACCCAAAATTTTTACACACTTCAACACACACATTTCAAACGAAACTTTTTGGATAAATATATAATTTTTACAGGGGATAAAGTAGGAAAAACATGTTTGCAAAACCACCCTTCACTTATTTTAAAGTTACCTCCTATCCAATGACATTTTGCAAAAACAACCCTAGTTTTTCCATAATTACAAAAATACCCTTTTTTTCTTGCACTTTAAATTTTCAAAAGCTTCACACAAACATACACAAGCTTTACACTAACAAGCACATACTTCACACTAACAAATAATGTGCCCAGTTTACAGGTAATTGAACTGTCACAGTTGTATATCTTGGGACCTTTCCCCAGGGCCGTCGGCGGGTACCGGTACCTATACGTTGCCATCGACAAGTTCACCAAGTGGCCGGAAGCTACCCCTGTTGATGAGGACATCGCCACCAACGATACATCCACACCTACACCAGTATCTACTTCGACAACACCTCTTGGTCCTATTACTCGCGCTCGTGCTCGTCGGCTTACCCATCAAGTAAGTTTACTCTTAAGCTCAGGTTCATCATATTTAGACAATGGAGATAGGTGCACTCTTGTTTTACTCAGCAACAATGGATTGGATCAAAAGGGAAGAGGCATCGCGCAGGCTGAATTCAGACTGCAGGACAAACACGACTTGTGATGGCCGCCATGACTTCATCCGGACTCCGTTTTGGACGTTCAAGTACTTCCTGGAAAGCTTATGAAATCTACTTTCCAAATTGACTTCACCTCCATATCTGTTCGGAGTCAACCGCAATCGTCGATTTACTACAGAGTCCTTTTCAGCTACGGTGCTGTGTCACCCTATTTTGGCCCAACGGGCCGTGTATCAAGTTGAGTCCAATTCGGATGCATCCTAGGGTTGGAACATGACCCCAGCACCTTGTGGTTGTTCTCCCACTTCTTTATAACATTTAGCCGCCATCAAGAACACTTGGGTTTTGTTAGATGCAAGTTTAGCTTTTGCTACTTCCTTGTAGACGTGCGTGCTGATCCAGCCACCCGTCCACTTGTTTTCGGAACCCCACCATAATTGAGATTCGGTTTGAAACCTTCAGTTACATCTTGTAATTTTAGTACTTGTTCTACTTGTTCTTGTTGGTTCTTCGATTGCTTGCAGGACGAGTACCCTAGTGACCAGGTGTCGCGCTCCACAAGATCGCGGCAAACCATAGGAGGTGGTGTATCGGTTGCTAAGGCGCAACATCCTTGGAAGGCTGTAGTCAGACCGTGAACGTTGTCTCCTCTATCAATCGAGTTATGCCACACCTCTCATCGAAAGATCAGGAACAAACCCTAGCGGGTTCACATCACCTGTGGTCAACATCACCAAAGCATCTGCTACCGCATTCCTCAAGTCAATTGTGTGCCGGTTCAGAGTCCTGAACCGAATCATCACCGACAATAGGACCCAGTTCAAGAGCCGGTACTTTCAAGAGTACTGCGAGGACATCAGCATCCAGCTCTGCTTCGCTTCTGTGGCACATCCCAGAAGCAATGGCCAAGTAGAGCGAGCTAATGCTGAGACACTCAGGGGGCTCAAGATTCGCACCTACAACAATCTTGAAAAGCATGGTGCGAAATGGGTTGACCAGCTTTCGAGCATACTATGGGGGAACCGGACCACACCCAGCTGAGCAACCGGGGACCCCTTTCTTCCTGGTCTACGGGGCTGAAGCATGCCTTTCCCCGGAGATCACTATGGGCTCGCTACGAGTCCAAGCTTTCGATGAGGAATTGCAGGAGCGTCAACACCGTCAAGATGTAGACCTCATCGACAAGTGAAGATGGCGAGCAGCGGTCCAAAATGCACGGTATAACCAAGCGCTCCGGCATTACCATCAATGGTTCATGCGTAGTAAGGAGCTTCGGGTCGGGGACCTAGTCCTGCGGCGAATCCAGAACCGAGAGGGGCTCCACAAGCTCTCCCCCAGCTAGGAGGGCCCCTTCAAGGTGTCAAAGGTGTGCCGACTCAGTTCTGTTCGCTTAGCTACGGAGGAGGGCGTGAACTACCCAACCCATGGAACATTGAGCACCTCCGTAAGTTTTGTCCTTAGGGGCTTAGCCGAGAATAAATTTTTTCCTTTATAATATGGTAGCACCACCGTGCAGACTAGGGCGGTGGAGGTCCACCCTCATAAACTCAGCCCTTGGTGTTCATCGCACATTCTATCTGTACCAATTTATCAAGGAAAAATTTATTCTCAGTCTGTCTTTGATGCAATTTAGTTCTTTTTCTTGCCTCCCACTTACCCTAACCCCCATGTGGTCCCTTATTCCCGTGCTGCGCTTGAGGCCCGAATTGAGTTGCTGGGTTGTGTCTCCACCCAAGATCCCTCCTTCACAGGAAGGAGGGGTCCGGTCTTCTGGGGACCAGCTTCAGCGAAGCGTACTTGTCCTCGGGGGAGGCCCAGAGTCGTGTAGCCACTTAGCCTGGTTCCGTACCCTAAGCCTGCACGCTCTACCTCACTAGGATAAGTACCGTAGTACCTAGAACTGCAGATCCAAAAGTCCGAATCCCTCCAATCCTAAAGGATGGACCCTAGCGCTCCGATTCACTAAGCCCAGCTTTCCATCTCAAAGGACTCATCCCAGCAAGGTCCGGGACCCCGTGGGAATGCTGCTAAGCGCCGATCCTAAGTCATGTGCAGGACTAAACCTCATTTTCGTGGTAGCTAGCCCTAATCCCTTGCGACTACCTCCCAGGAGGCCAAGGGACCTCGGTAGTCCAGAAAGCACATGATAGAAGGAGAACAAGCAAATGGAAAAATAGCTAAGTTTTTATTGCAAAACAACCAAGTTTTTATTACATATCATACACAAAATTTTACATAACTTATAATGTGTACAAAAACAACAAAAACTATTCCTATTCCTTTGGCAGTCCGAAGGGGCCTTCACCTTCTATAGGTCCAGCTCCATGTTGCGCTTGAAGTGGGAGGCCACGATCTCCACCGCCTCTTGTACTCCCTCCCGGGCGGTGGCCTCCGCTTCTGGTACGGGGCCCTCCTGGACTGGAGTTAAGGAGATGGTAGGGTCGTGGCTCCGGAAGCAGGTCAGGACATGGTCTACCACCACCCGAGTAAGCTCCCGCCCTTCGGCCTCGAGGCGCGCGACTAGAGTGTACTCCAGGCGCTACAGATGCTCAGCGGCAGAGTCCAGCACCGGAAATACGAAGCTGATGGAAGAAAGTGCCTCTACAACCTTGATGGGGCTTAGCCCAAGAGGTTCCAAGGTGGTACTTGCTTCACCAACCCACTTCGCAATTCGCTGCACCCCAGTATGCTGCTCGGCCAGGAGCCCCTCCACCTCAGCCTCGCGGTGCTTGAGGGCCTCGAGCCGTTGGGAGAGGGATCGGCTCTCCTCCTCCTGGCACAGGCGTCGCTCCTCGAAGGCTTGGGTCTGGGCCTCCAGGTCTGTCCAGAGGGTGGACAGGCGGGCCTCCTCTTCCTTGACGGCTGCCTCCCGGAGGGACAGGTCCTGCTCCCAATGGTTGAGGGCGGCCTGCTCATCATCAATCGTCTTTGCCATAGCCTTGGCAGTGTTGATGGTATGACGAGCCGCCCGCTCCTTCAGCTCCACCTCCTTCTCCTTCCAGGCCGCCACCTTATCCCGGGAGATGACTGCAATCTCCAGATCAATGACCCTACCCATCTTCTCGCGGATGACCTCGCGCTCCCGCTCGAGCCAGGCCCGCTCCTCGGTGGCACGGGAGGACACCACCTGGATGCGGTTCCCCAGATGGCGCTCCTAGTCAGAGAGCCGGAGGTGCTCCGCCTCCAGCTTCTCCCACTCGCACCGGAAGCCCGCTTCCGCCTCCTCCATCGCCCGCTGGGCCTTGACCATGAGGCAAGGAAGAGGGACCTCCACCGGGCTCGGGAGGAGGTGCCTCCCATGCACCTCCTTCGGCTCTTCCCCTGCGTGGACTCGAGGCTGGAGCTAGGGGCGCCCACATCGGGTCCCCGGCCAGCTGCTTCTGCTACCTCGACTGCGGCTGCCCCCGCAATCGGCGCCTCTAGTGGCGTCTCCGCCGCAACCTCCTCCGCAGCTGGCTCTACAGAGGGTGCCCCCACCGTGGCTCCCACTGCAGCCACCGAAGCAGCCTCTCCACCCGTCGTGGCTGGACGGTCCACCTGCATTTGTGGAGCAGTCTCAGCCACCGGAGTTCCGGCCCGGACCTCCACGGCTGTGGGCGGAGCTGGACGAGTTGTCGATGGTGCTGTCGGCCCCCAAGCGGTGGTGAAAGAAGCCTGCTGGGGGCCGGACCTCCCGGCCGAGGTGTCACCAGAGGAAGCAGAAGTTGAGGTAGGGCGAGTAGTCCTGGCAAGCATCAACAAGATAAGGATTCAAAAAACAATAAATAAATAAATAAAGAGGACAAGGAGAGTTAACCACTCACGTGGAGCTCCGCACACCCATCAGTGTACGCGCTCCCCTTGAGCCTATAAAAGGGAGAGCACGCACGTTAGAACATAAGTCCACACACACACAAGATCTCACAAACACAGAAGTTTTCACAGACTCTCACAAGCAATACAACACATAGTGGATGTAGGGTTTTACGCTCCGGGGGCCTGAACCACTCTAAACCCTTGTGTGTTTCTCGTGTTCATACGTCTCTAGATCGAGCATTCCTTGACTTGCCCCAAACTCATCCTAAGCTAGGATTTGGCAGGTGCACTCCGCCACCTGGCTGGAGAAATCCTCCGACAGCATCTATGAAGGATAGCAAGTCACACCCGGAGGTGGATTCTACAATTTGATCTATACGTGGAAGTGGATAGGGGTCTTTTGGACATGCCTTATTGAGGTTGGTGTAGTCGATGCACATCCGAAGCTTCCTGTTGGCCTTTGGGATGATGACCGGATTGGCCAACCACTCGGGGTGGTGGACCTCTTCGATGAAGCTAGCTTGCAGCAGCTTGCAGACCTCTTCACGGATGAAGTTCTGCCGCTTGATGGACTGCTTCCGTGGCTTTTGTTGCACCGGCTTGGCATCATGGTGGATCTTCAGATGATGCTCAATCACCTCCCTAGGGATCTCGGGCATCTATGATGGCTCCTAGGTGAACACGTCAACATTTGCCCGGAGGAAGGCGATGAGCGTGTTTTCCTATTTCTCTCCCAGGTTCCCCCCGATGCGGGTGGTCTGGGAGGGCTCCGCTCCAACCTGGATGGTCTTCACGGAGACATCATCCGTATCAGATGAACGAACTTTGGGCGCCCTGGCTGGTGCCCTTCGCGTGAGGATGAGGGCTCGGACCCCTCTACGCTGGCAGCTGAGGCGAGACCCGCTGCTAGTGCATGCAGCTTCTCTACTGCCGCTATGGCAGTAGCCCGATCGCCCTGCACGGTAAGGATTCCTGCAGGGGAACGGCATCTTGAGGACCAGATACCCATAATAGGCAACGGCCATGAACCGGTACAGAGCCGGCCTGCCAATGATGGCATTGAATGTAAGGTTCACTTCGGCAACATCGAACTGTACGTTCTCTATGAGGAAGTTTTCCTCGGCCCCGAATGTGACCGGCAGGAAGATGGTCCCCCCCGGGTCAACGGGATGTAGGCCCACTCCGGAGAATGGGCGAGATGGGTCTAGCTTGGACTTCGGGATTTGCAGCTGCTTGAACGCTGCATAGCTGATGACGTTGAGGCCGACGCCTCCGTCGATCAGCACGTGGTGGAGCTTGATGTTGGTGATGGTGGGGGCGGTAACTAGTGGCCAGCCCCCGCCATGTACTCCAGGCAGTCGGATGGCTCGAAGGAGATGGTGGTGCTCCTCCACCGTTGGTGGGGTGCCGCTTTCGGCGCCCCCGGCTTCACCGAGAAAACTTCCCGGCGAAGGGTCTTGACGTCTCTTCGGGAGACGAGCTCCGAGCTGCCGCCGTACATGACGTACAGCTTCTTCTGACACTCATCACCCCTAGACTCAGAGTCAGACTGGTGGTACAGACCCTTAAGGTCCTTCTTTGGGGTTTGGTACCCCAACTCCTTCTCCGCCGTGGCAGCGTCGGTGTCAGAGACCTTCTCCTTGCGAGGATGCCGCGGCGAGGAGGAGTCATCCTTGGAGGCCTGCTCGCGCCTCTTGCTGACGCGCTCCACAAGTTTCAGGATCTCACGGCATTCGGAGGCGCTGTGGTGGGCTCCAGGGTGAACAGGACATGACGCAGGGTCGCTACACTGCTGGCGCGGACGTTTGCCGCATGGATTCTGGCACCCGGCCGCTGCCGCTGCAGCGACCGGAGCTCTAGTCTGCGGCTTGTTTGCACTGCGGTTCTTCTTGTTCTTCTTCTTGCTGCCGCCAGGGGTAGTGACACTGGAGCCCCCCATCTGGGTGGGCCCTCCTTGAGGGACAGAGTGCCATGCACGGCCCTCATCAGCCCTGGCGCATTTGTCCGCCAAGGCAAACAAGGTGGTAATGGTTTCCACTTGATGGGTCGCCAGCTTCTCCAGCATCTTCTCGTCACGGACCCCCTGTCGGAAAGCTGTGATAATAGATGCATCGGAAATACATGGAATGGTTCCATGTACCTTGGTGAAGCGGGAGATGAAGGCCCGGAAGGTTTCCCCGGGTTGCTGCCTCACAGCGTGGAGGTGGGCCTCCACGCCGTGCTGCTGGTACACGCTGGCGAAGTTCGCCGAGAACAGCGTGTAGAGTTCTCCCCAGGATTGGATGGATCCTGGGGTGAGATTCATGAGCCATGTCAAGGCTGGCCCGGTCAAGGCTACGTGGAAGTAACTTGCCATTACGGCGTTGTTACCCCCAGCCACCGTGATGGCGGTGATGTAGACCTGCAAGAATTCTGACGGGTTGGTAGACCCGTCATACTTTTCTAGCAGGTGGGTCCGAAACTTGGATGGCCAGGCCACCGCTCGGAGGTGGTCTGCAAGTGCTGCGCAGCCCACCCCAGCCAACGGGGCCTGGACATGTCCCTACGGCTTCGGTACAGCCGCGTCGAGCTCGGCCTTGAGGTTCCGGCCCTCGATGTTGAGCCGGCGCTCACGCGCCCGCTCCATGGTGACGCGAGCGTCCTCTCCCGCACGTCTGCGGTTGAGTTTGGCATGCAGGTCTTCGATCCGTGCACTCCTCACTATTGGGGAGTGCACAGAGCCGGATGCGCTGCCCTGACGACGATGCTGCCTCAACGCAAATCCCCCCACTGAGCCTGGGGTGACCTACGCCAAGTTGAGGAGGCGGTCAACGTCATCACACCATTGCCTCAGCACGTCAGGCGAGGCTACCACATCCGGCGGGTTGTGGAGCAGCTCCCTGGCTGCCACTCACTTTGATGGCACGGGATATAATCAATGGAAGACAAAAATGTTTGGTTACTTGAGTGCTATTCATAAGGATTTTCGGAAGATTGTGGAAGTTGGTTGTGACATTCCGGATGATGATGAAACTGCTACACCACTTCAAGCCTATATTTTGCAACACAACTACCAAGCCTTGAACATCCTCCACTCCTCCGTAAGTGCTGAAGAGTTTGACAAGATTGAAGATGCTCTCACCGCCAAGGATGCTTGGGATACACTCCAAGTGAATCATCAAGGATCAAGAAAAGTTCATGAGTTAAGAATCAATACATTAGAATATGAACTAAGTCTTTTCTCCATGAAGTAAGATGAAACCGTCAAAGATATGTACAATCGAATGAAGAAGATTACCAATCAAATTAAGTCACTTGGTGGAGATAAATGGGGTGATCGTGAGATAGTGGACAAGCTCTTGACCGTCTACATGGCCAGGGATGTCACACTACCTAGCTTGATAAGAGCTGAAAGGGGTTTTAAACACTTCAACACCGAGAATGTTCTTGGAAGAATACAAGCTCACCATGATCAATTAAAGAGGGTCAAGATCAATCAAGATTTAGCCGACCTCCAAGAGCAAGCGGCAAAGAACAATGGGTTGGCTCTTCAAGCTAAGTTGAAGGGCAAGAAAAAGGTTACCAAATCCTCAAAGGATGATGACTATAGTGATAATGAAGATGATGAGTTAGATGATGAACAAATGGCCTTTTTCATCAAGAACTTTAGAAGGGTTCTAAGGAAAAGCAACTTCCAAAACAATGGCAAGAACAAGTATGAGTCGAGAAGGAGATCAAGCAAGCCTTGTTTTGGTTGCAAGAAAATTGGGCACTTCATTGCGGATTGTCCGGAAGAAAAGAAGAAGAACAAGGACATCAAGGAGAGCTCATCAAAGAGGGACAAGCCAAGATACAAAACACGTGCAGGTGAAGCTCGTCTTGGTCAAGAATGGGATTCAAATGAAGAGAGCAACTCCGACAATGAAGATGTCGCAACTATGGCATTCAAGACCTCCTCTTCGCATCAACCAAGTTTGTTTGAAGATCTCATCGATGATGAGGATCAAGGTCCAATCATGTGCTTGATAGAAAAGAACTTAAAGGTAACATCCCCAAACTCATCGGATGATGAACTAGATGAGGATGATGAAATTGCTAGTCTCATTAAACAATATGGCAAGAGTGCGACAACTAGAATGATGAAACTTATAATGAAATTAGATGACCTAGATGAGACTCTTGAATCACAAGAAGAATTGTTTAGGCTTGAGAGAGAAAAATCCGAAGCTCTTGAAAAGAACCTTACCAATGAAAGGAAGGAAAACAAGAGACTTGAGGAATCCCTAAAAGCCAAGAATAGCATACTTCTTGAAGTAGAAGAGTCATTTACTAGTGAAAAGAGGAAAGTGTTGGTGTTTTACCGGCTGCCCACCAAGGGATATGCCCAAGGTGGTAAGTTTTAGGTGAGGAGACGCCGAGATTAGGAACTCGAAGGTGCAAGGAACACAAAACTTAGATAGATTCGGGCCGCGAGGTGCGTAATACTCTACGTCCTGTATGGTGGTTTGTATTGCCTTGGATGTAGAATGATCCGATGATCTTCTTCTGAGAGGGTCCCTATCCCCCCTTATATATCCGGGAGGCCAGGGTTACAAGAATTCTAACCGATACTAGCCAAGGAATCATACCAGAACATATCTCGAGTAGATTCCCTCTGTACCGACTAATTTTATCTCCTATCATACGGGATAAGTAAGTGATAAACGAGATGAATAAGAGATAAGACGGACTTAATCTCTTAAACCTGTTTAAACTATGTTATGTATACAGTCCCGTGGCCCCGGGTCTGACAAGCCCCCGAGCTCTTCGTAGCTGAGTACTGCAGGCTTATCGAGTACTTTCGAAGTAGTCTTTGGCTTCTTTGAAGCTCCATCTTGAAGTCCTTCTTCGAGTACTTACTTCGCTGCATCGAAGCTATGAGGTGCTCATGCTCCAAATTATATTTTTGATATGGTGTGTGATTGAAGGGTGTACTCAAGGGAAAGCTTTATCTAGTGGATTTTTCACAAGAAAAGGCTCAACTTGATACATGCTTGGTGGCAAAGTCTAGCTTGGGTTGGTTATGGCATCACCGACTAGCCCATGTTGGGATGAGAAATCTCAACAAACTCCTAAAGGGGGTCACATTCTAGGACTAACCAATGTCTCTTTTGAGAAAGATCATATTTGTAGTGCTTGTCAAGCCGAAAAACAAGTTGGTGTTCCTCATCCATCAAAGAGCATTGTCACCACCGTCAAGCCATTGGAACTACTACACATGGACTTATTCAGCCCGGTGGCTTATATGAGCATTGGTGGTAATAAATATGGTCTTGTCATTGTTGATGATTATTCTCGTTTCACTTGGGTATTATTTTTGCATGACAAAAGTGTAGTGCAAGATACACTCAAGAAATTTGCCAAGAGAGCTCAAAATGAATTCGACACCAAGATCAAGAAAGTGAGAACTGACAACAGCACCGAATTCAAGAACACCAACATTGAGAAATTCCTAGATGAAGAGGGCATTGGTCATGAGTTCTCCGTTCCATATACTCCACAACAAAATGGAATTGTTGAAAGAAAAAATAGAACTCTCATTGAAGCGGCATGGACAATGCTTGATGAATACAAGGTCTCGGATCAATTTTGGGCGGAAGCAATCAACACGGCAAGCCATGCCATTAATCACCTTTATCTACACAAGATCTTGAACAAGACAGCCTACGAGCTCCTACTTGGTAAAAAGCCAAACGTGTCTTACTTTAGAGTTTTTGGAAGTAAGTGCTTCATTCTTAACAAGAAGCCCGAAAACTCTAAATTTTCACCTAAAGTTGATGAAGGTTTTCTTCTTAGTTATGCCTCAAATGCTCATGGCTATCGTGTCTTCAACAAAACCTCCGGTTGTGTTGAAGTTGCATGTGAAGTGACATTTGATGAATCTAATGGCTCTCAAGGGGAGCAAGTTGATGGTGTTGTAGGTATGGAGGAATCACCAAGCAAGGCAATCAAGTAGCTAGCCACTGGTGAAATAAAGCCTCAAGAACGAGGAGATCAAGATGATGATGATGATGATATGTTGATGTTAAGAGGGTCATCTACATCCACCTCCGCCACGCAACCCGGAAACTCCGGTCATACGTCCGGAGACTCCGGATCCCCTATCCGGAATATCCGTACTATGGACCGGACTATCCGGATTACAGAAGTTGAACCCTCAACTCCACATCAAGATCAATCTTAGGCTGAAGAAGAAGTTGAGCCAATACAACATGAAGCTCAAGTTCCTCATCCAAGAATCCATCAAATTATTCAAAAGGATCATCCTGTAGATAACATCCTTGGAAGCATAAGCAAAGGGGTAACTACTCGTTCTCGTTGGCAACTTTTTGTGAATATTACTTGTTTGTTTCTTCCTTGGAACCACTTAAGGTAGAAGAAGCTCTGGATGATCCGGATTGGGTGATGGCTATGCAAGAAGAATTGAACAACTTCACATGGAATGAAGTCTGCTCCTTAGTAGAAAGACCCAAGCAAAATGTTATTGGAACAAAGTGGGTTTTTCAAAATAAACAAGATGAACATGGCGTGGTGACAAGGAACAAAGCAAGGTTGGTTGCTCAATGCTTCACACAAATCAAAAGTTTAGATTTTGGTGAGACTTATGCCCCCGTAGCTAGGCTTGAGTCAATTCATATCTTGCTTGCCTTTGTAACTCACCATGATTTCAAGCTATACCAAATGGATGTGAAGAGTGCTTTTCTTAATGGACCAATTTCTGAATTGGTATATGTTGAGCAACCACCGGGTTTTGAAGATTCCAAGTTTCCTAATCATGTCTACAAGCTCCATAAGGCGCTCTATGGGATTAAGCAAGCTCCTAGAGCATGGTATAAATGCCTTAAGGATTTTCTCTTAAGGAAAGGCTTTGAGATTGGCAAAGCCGATCCTACTCTTTTCACTCGTAAAGTTGATAATGATATTTTTGTATGCCAAATATATGTCGATGGCATTATATTTGGTTCTACTAATCAATCTTGGTGCGAGAACTTTAGTAGGATCATGACAAAGAGATTTGAGATGTCCATGATGGGCGAGTTAACTTTCTTCCTTGGATTTCAAATCAAGCAACTTAAGGAAGGCACCTTCATTTGTCAAACCAAATATACTAAAGATATGTTGAAAAAGTTTGACATGGAGAATGCCAAGCCTATCAAGACACCCATGCAACTAATGGACATCTCAATCTAAATGAAGATGGCAAGGCCATAGATCAAAAGGTATATCGCTCCATGATTGGATCCCTTCTTTATCTTTGTGCATCTAGGCCCGATATCATGCTTAGTGTGTGCATGTGTGCAAGGTTTCAAGCTAATCCTAAGGAATGTCATCTTATGGCTGTTAAGAGAATTCTAAGATATTTGGTTTACACTCCATACCTTAGCTTGTGGTATCCCAAGGGCTCCACTTTCAATTTACTTGGCTACTCCAATTCGGATTATGCCGGTTGTAAAGTAGATAGGAAGAGTACATCAGGGATTTGTCAATTCTTTGGTCGGTCCCTTGTGTCTTGGAGTTCTAAGAAACAAAATTCCGTTGCTTTATCCACTGCCGAAGCCGAGTATGTTGCTGCAGGTGCTTGTTGTGCGCAACTACTTTGGATGAGATTTACTTTGAGCGACTTTGGTTGCAAGTTTAGTAAGATTCCACTCTTATGTGACAACGAGAGTGCAATCAAGCTAGCTAACAACCTAGTAAACCACTCACGAACCAAACACATTGATATAAGACACCATTTCTTGAGAGACCATGAGACCAAAGGAGATATCATTTTGAGTCATGTAAGCACTGATAAACAACTAGCCGATATCTTCACTAAACCACTTGATGAGCAAAGGTTTTGTAACTTGAGGAGTGAGCTGAATATATTGGATTCTCGTAACTTAGTTTGAGATCATGCACATGTTTGATTGCTATAGGGTAATTCTTAAGAAAATTTGAATCTTTTCTTACTTACTTGAGACTATTGTTCCCATTGCTGATTGTTGGCTAGTCTCAAGCTAAGTGAGCCTATCACATCATGAGATATCTCTAGTAAAACTCAATCCTATCCTTCATTAAATTTCTGCTCGGGGTGGTCCGGATACTTCGGACCTTTATCCGAATACTCTGGCCATCCGGATACTCCGGATATTTGTCCGGATACTCCGGATGGTAAATCCATCCAGTATATACCGAGGAGGGGGTTGGTTAAAATGTTCTAACTCATTCTTTCTCACAGCCGACGCCTCCCTTTTCTTCTCCTCTTCCTCCCTCTCACCCAAGGGGCGATTTCCACCATCCAAGCGCATAAATCTTGCAAATCTTTGAAGGAAGAGCACTCTCCCCTTCGAAAACTCCGGGGAAAGCTTTGGATTTGAAGTTTCCCGCGCGTTCAACTCTATTAAGGTATTCAAACTTCAAATCGCCTGATCTCTCAATGTAGTTGATGAAATTGAATATCCTTTAGGGCATTATCTTCACTCATGTCTAGTAACTCGTACCTCAAATTTCACTCAAATCCCATAGCAGAATCTTTCGATTTCTTGAACCTAGGGTTTGGAACTCGATGCTCGGAGACTCCGGATACTCTGTCCGGATACTCCGAACAGTTTGGCCGGAGTATCCGGACATATACCGGGACTCTCCGGATTTCAAGAATTCCAGCCAGCACGTTTCTCCTCTATTGTTTCTAGATTGATCCTAATCGCTCAATCATGTGTCTAGGCTATGGGAAGAGACCATGCGAATGCTCCTACAGGGCAGCGACGGCAAAAATGTCGCCATGATGCACAACATCAAGTGGAAGAGGACTCCCCTCCGAGCCCTCCTCCAAGGGAGCTGCGACCTAACCGTCGCCCCGGCAAGGAACCTGCAAGCAACAGCCAAGCTCCATCTCGTGCAGCTCGACAGGCTCCTTACATGATGCCAAGCATGGCTGTGCCTCCTCCTACCCGAGCAAATCCAACAAGAAGGGGAATTGCTTGGGAAATCTGCCCTCGCACTCCTCGACGTCTTCAAGTAGAGTTTCAAGAGGATCAACGCCAATATCCCAGGTGCCCGAAGCTCACTCGTCCTCAAATTCTGCCCGGGTTTGCGGTTGAAATGGGAAGAAATTACTTCAAGCAAACTGTGGCATTGACCAATGCATGCAAGGAGGATGTATATAAGTATGAGAAGGCAGAAAACTTGGAAAGAAGATTTTGGTGTCAGTTGCATCAGGATTTCTACTCCTCTATCATCATGCGCAAGGGCAAGGCTCCAATTGTCCCTTGCAAGTATGTGGATTAGGCATACTTTGAGAAGCTCAATGATCCATTCTTCAATCAAGCCATTGCAAAGTGCAAGGAATTCGGGCTCTATGACATCATGGGGTTTAGGTACGATTGGAATGAGGAGATCCTTGCTCAATTTCACTCCTCTCTCTTTTATGATGCAAGGAAGATTGCTTTCTTTTGGACAATCGGGGGAGTGAAGTATGGGGTGGATTACATGGCCTTCTCTAGGCTTCTTGGACTTGGCTCAGAGGATGAGAAGAGAGATCCAATTCATGTGGAAAATCAATTGAAGCCAAATCAGCTACCGGCCCTCTTCTACAATCCGATTCTAGCTGAAGCCGGTAACGCAAGCACCCTTCAACCCTTCTACTACACAATGAATCAGTTCTTTCATGCCACCATTGATGCAAAGGATGGAGATGCTATGGCACTAAGATACTTTGCTTGCAACCTTCTTGCTCGTGTCATGCCCGGTGGGAGACCTTTCTCAATTATGGATTTCATTTGGAATGAGTTGAGGAGGACGATAAATGATCCTCAGAAATTTCTACCATCTGCCCCATATATCATGTACATGATAGAGAGGGTTACCAAGGTCACTTTTCCTAAGGACTGCAAGCATGCAGCACTTCACCTTCATCCTCGGTCCGGTGATGCACCGCATGCACCTCGTCTTCATGCCGGTGCTACAAGGAATCCAAGATTTGATCTCGCTCCATCTCATTCTGGTGTATCTTCTTCCTCTCGCCATGGTCATCATGATTCTTTCATCAAGCGGGCACTCAAGAGCATCTTTATCATGTGCAAGACCGCTACTCATGAGATCAATGAAAATCGCCATGACATTATTGAGATCAAGGGTCACTTAGGACTTCCTGCGGATCCCTACCATGAGTTACCAGAGTTTGATGACCCGTTCACCGAGTGGGATGCTGCGGATGAGGCTGCTGCTGCTGCTGCTCATGCCCCTCTTCCTCGCCCACATCGACGCGCTCGTGCCCCTACTCGTTCCCGTCGCTCTCCTCCTCGTGGCCAAGAGATTTTTGATGAAGAAGAGGAGACCGAAGAAGAAGAACCTCACAACTACCGTGAGATCCCCGACTCAGATGAGGATGAAGACACATCTGATGACGGCGCCCAAGATGATGATGAGGAGTAGACCATTTTGCTCTTTTCATTCCCTTTTTGGCACTTGATGACAAAGGGGGAGTGAAAATGACCATTTATGTACTTTTGGGCTTGTATCGTATTGTTTAAAACTGTTTGGTTGTCACATTTGTCACATTTGAAACTTTTCTAAACTTAAATGCTAGTGTGATGCCTATTTATTGTGATGACTTGTTGTGATGATTTGTTGTTTTCTGTGTTCTGTGCAGAAGGTCCGGACTCTCCGGGTTCTTGCAGCCAACACAAATTTTTCTTGAGTGCATAACATGTCATTTGTATCACACATTGCTTTAGCACACACTTGCTCACCCCACTGTAAAATGTATAAAGAGTTTTCCATGTTTTCTTCATAATGTGCCAAATTTGACTTTTGAGAAGTCAATTTAAAATTCAAATTCATGGCATACATTAAGGGGGAGCTCTTTATATGCTTAAGCTTACTTCTTTATGATTATTAAATAAAATACATGCGGGTGTCATCAATCACCAAAAAGGTGTGACATCCAGGTAATAAGGGATATAGTCTCTAAATTCTAGTGTGGAGTAGGCATGTTTGTTATAGGTAGTACAAAGGACTAAGGGTGTATTTGTAATTTCTATACAATATAGGCCTCTAAGTGCATGATGGGTGGTTTGGTAGGTAGCCTTGAAACCTAGGATAAATTTAATGTTAGGTGCAAAATTTATGTTATCATAAGGAAAATAAGCCCTTAAGCAAGTGTAGGGGCCTATTTGTAAATAAACTTAAGCTATAGGGTCTTTTATGCAAATAACTATGGAATAGAAGTAACTTTCATGTTTACCTAAGGGCCTACTTGTAAAAAATACTAGTCATCATGACATTTCATGAATATTTGCAAATATATCAAAAATTTGATCAAAACCTCGTTTGGTAAGGACAGGGGTGATTTAAATTCTACCTTGATTCAAAATTCAACAAGTAATGTTGCAAACTTTGAGTTTCTGAATTTGAGTATTAAAGCAAGTTTGTAGAGCTTGAAAAACTCTACAACTTTCATTTTGGACATTTTCTCATTTGATCTTTAGATCAGTGAGAATTTTTAGTTTTCTGAAAAACCCTTGAACTTTCCAAGTTTTCCAAATCAGCCCTTGGACTTTTCCCCTTCATCTTCTACCTCTGCACCCTCTGCTCTGCTGCTACCTGCTCTGCCGCCGATGCAGGACCTCCCCCCTGGCCGCTGCCCTGCCCTCGCCACCGTTCAACTCCTGCCTACTCTCTCCCCACGCGTCCCCCCCTACTCCTGCCGCCGCTGTAGCCTTTCCCGGTGTCCTCCTGTGCGCGCGCCACGGTGCTTCCGAGCGCTCGCCGGCCGCCACCTCGCCACCCGCCGTTCTGGGTGCAGCCATGCCCATCCCTTTCTCCTTCCTTTTCCTTCGCTTCTGCAGACCAAGTGTTGTTACAAACCCGACCACACTTCCTCTTCCTCCAGCTGCATTGCCATATCTTCTTCCTCGCGACATCGAGCCGCCGCCGTTGTTTCTCACCCTCGCGCCACCCCGCCCAAATTCACTTGGCCAGCTGCTTCTCCACCCTCTTCCCCAGCCCCTCGACTTGATCTAGCCCAGTCCCCAACCTTCCTCCGCCGGAATTGCCCTCACCCCGAGCCGCCGCTCACCGGAGCCGTCCGAGCTCGACCCCGTCGTCGACAGCTCCCTCCGCTTGAACTCCAACTCCTCTAGGTATACAGATCGACTCCCCGTAGCACACCGATGCTCGTGCGCGTGTTTGACCTCCATGTTTGCTGGCCCTTAGCCGGGAACGGTGACGCGCCGCCACGGCCGCCGCACCCTCCCGTCGTCAACCATGTTCCACTGCCGCCCATCCAGCACACCCTCTTCCCGTACACTCCCTGGGTCCAGTAGGTCGTGTTTAGCCCGTCCTCCTCGCCGGAAAGCTCGCCGCCGGTGAGAACACCACCTAAGCCGATCAGCCGGCCGTCACCAAGGTCGGGCAGGGACCCATCTGCAAATAGATTTATCGCCCCAGGGACCCCAGCGCAAGAATGCCCGAGGCCCCCCCCCCTAAGTCTGCTATTATTTCATGTGATGCTGCTGCTGTCTTGTAAATTTCATAACAAACTGTAGAAAACTCCAAAAATTACAAAACTAATTTTACTAGAAACTAGATTTTAAATTCTACAACTTTTGTTAAATGAGTTTTGTTTGAATTTGAGTATTTTTGAATCTATTTTAAATCTAAGATAAGGGAGTATAATATCCATAACTCCTACATGTTAACTTTGTTGATCATGATTTTTGGTATACAATTTCTATAGATTATATATGAATTGATGTGGAATTTTCAAACCTAATTTTGTTTTGTAACTTAAATTCTTTTAAGTTGATCAATTCAATTTGTTTTATAGTAGAATTAGCTAAGTATACCCATTAAAGCTTAACTAACTAGATTTCTTGGTCATAATCTTTTAAGTATGCAATTGATCTATGTTTACATTTTCAAAACTTTATAACTTTATTTACCCAAGGTTTACATTCAAATTTGAATTTAATTTAAACTTGAAATATTTTAATTCTTGTTTTCAATTAAATCAATGCTATAGTCATAAGTTGAATGTAAATGATTCAAAACTTAGATCCCTTCTTGTACCATAAGTTCTTGAGTGTTAGCCTTTTGGATTACAGCTTATCATGAAATAAAGTAAAAAGAGTATGCATTTCTTAATTTTATATCTTTGCATACCATGTAGACCCGACTACTCTCACCGACAGTGATTACGAGCTGATCGCGGACCAAGCCGTGGAAATTCCTGCAGACCCCGAAGACGCCGTCGAAAGTCTAACTAAAGCTCCAAACCAAAGTTTGGAAAATCTTGACACTACTACCCCCAACCCTACACAAGAAGGCAAGCCTCGGACATAACCCACTATTTTGAATACACTGCAATCTATATCTATTGTATAATTCTATGTATTAAGTTCTGAAGCATCCCCCCATTAGGGGAGACTTAAAAGTGTTACTTTATCAGTCCCAGGAAGCTGATAACACTTTTATTACTTCAGATGGTACATCACCGTACAACTCTATGCGGTAATGGGCAGTGAAGCGCCACTATCGCGAGGATTACAACTAAAACCCACACCACTACACTGGCTACGAAAAGAGGGTCATCTGAGTCTTGCGCCATGTGGAACTCCGGCGGTGGCCCTAACCACAGGCAAGACTGGGTGCAGGACGAAACCCTACTCGACGTCTTCGGGGAGGTAGTCTGTATCTTCTACTGTAAGAAGTAAGAAAGGGGTGAGTACAAATGTACTCAGCAAGTCCAATCACACCCACGGGGGGGGGGTATATCAGAAATCAATGCACAGGACAGTCCAAGGATAAGGTTAGGGTTCATTTACAGAAAACTCAGCTATATGCAAAGGTTCGTTGAAAACAATTTTCAAAACAAGTATTTAGGTATCAAGGAGCACATAGTGTTGGTCCACACACAGGTTCCAAGTTTTAAGCTGCTACCGGACTCCCCGTCCGTCGTAGCACACGGCACAACTGCCGGACACTTTCCAAACAACCCACACCAGTCCAACCATTCCCAGGGAGAACACTAGTTATGTGACCACACCATAACTTGCCCAATACCGTGGGCACGGCTATTTGAATAGGTTTTAACTCTGCAGAGGTGTGCAACTTTACCCACAGGTGGGGTACCACAGCACGATCACCTTAGTGTCGGTGCAGATCCCAACAAAGCCATTACCCACCTTAGCTAGACCTGACCAGCCACCACGGGATCCATCAAGGGGTCATTCGACCTATCTCTAAGGTTTAACCGGGGCACAAGTCACACAGAGCTTATCCCTTCTTCTTGATCACTCGTTGCTCTCAGCTCTCCTGATGGCTATCAGACTAACTAGGGGGATTTATGCTAAGCCGTTGCCCATACAACGGTCAAGTGGTTTGCACGACAGGAAGCTAGGTGAGATGACACATCAACTCGGTCCTTAGGGGTGACAAGATGGATATCTCCCTTCCTTGCTCAACCACACAGGTACGAGCACACCAACGGCAACTCACACAGAAATGCCATCCATCTCGTCTGACTCATCTTTCAAAACCACATTTTACCCCGTCCCACACACACGCACTTTCTTTATAAAACCAAGTGGTCAAGGTATGGTTATCACAAACAAGGGTGGCTATCCTACCATGTTTTTAGCAGGCAAAACCATGCAATTTTATAAAACAGGCCACTGGGTTGTGTTTATAAAAACTAGGACAGAAACATGCATCAAAGGGCGGGATTGAACTTGCCATCATCAAGTCCTTGCGGGAGGTCCTGATCGAAGCACTGTCCCTCGGGTTCAGGGTCGCAGAACTGGTCCTTGTTCACCTGGTCACAGTCGAGACCTTCCTCGTTCACTCCGTGTCCTACGGCGCAAGCAAACAGGCACACAATCTAGCGAAACAACTAAAAGCTTTTATCGTTGAGCTTGGATCGGAAATAATTTAGTTACGGCGATAGGGGTAATATTTTTGGGTGGTTTCTTAATGGCATGGTTAGAACTATACTAGAAAGGGCGTGGTAAAGTTTCGGGTCGATCGGAGATCGTTCGGCGCATAAAATGACGGGTCAAAGGGAGTTCGGGGGTTAAACAGGGGTTCAGGGGCTCGTTCGTAAACAGTTATGAAATAGAAAGGACTTGGTTATAATTTCTAGAAATATTTGGGGTATGTTAGAAAGAGGTAGGGGTCTATTTGATGTTAAGTTTAAATGTAGGAGGCTAGTTACTTGAATAAATAGAGGTGGAAGGGCTTTTATGTAATGTGTCGCATAGGTGGGGGGGGGGTTCTTTTGGGGAAATACAGGGAAGGGGGGGCTTTGGGCAAAATGCCCCTTCTTCCTCCTCCCTCTACGGGAAACAGAGGAAGGGGGGGAGGAGAGCTCCTGCGCCGGCCAAATTCCGGCGGCCAGGGCTCGACGGCGGCCCAGGGGTGGGGGGAAAAGGGAGGGGGAGGCGAGGGGATTCCATCCCCGGCCTCACCTATGACCGAGGTGGATCGAGGGGGCGTGCCCACGGGAGCAGGGGTGGTGGCGCTAGGCGGCTCGGCGGGGCAGCGCCGGGCTTGGGGAGGCGAGGGGCTGGGTGGCGGTGCGGGTTGTGGGGTGCCGGGGGTGCTCCTCGGCCCCTTTTATAGGCGCTCGAGGCGATGGGGAGGTGGGGCCGGTCACCGAGCTCGGCGGGCGCCATTAATGGCGCTTGGCCGCTCGCGGCCATCGTGGTGTGGCGAGGGCACCGAGGCATCGCACGTGGGGGAGGGCTGTGCGGCCACAGTGGCGAGCGCGCGCGCGGGGTGCGGCAGGGGACAGCGGCGGGCGGCGCGGCTGGCGACGGGCGGCGCGGCCGCGCTCGGGGGCGAGCACGCGTGTGTGCGCACGGCGCAGCGAAGCGCGGGCCAGGGGCACGGCGCGACACGCGGTCACACGTTGCGCGTGCCTGGGGGCGTACCGGAGCAGGGGTTCGCACGCGGCGTGGGCAGAGGAGGCACACGGCCCGGGTGGCGCTCGGGCGCGCGGCAGGGGAAAGGAAGGAAAGAGAGAAGGGAGGAGGGGGGAAGGGAAGAATGAAAGAAAGGAAAAGGAAAAAGGGAAGAAAAGAAAAGGGGGAAAAAGGAAAAGAAGACGGAAAAGAAAATAGAAAAAAATGGAAAAGAGGAGGAGAAAGGAAAAAAAATGGGAAAGAAAGAAAAGAAGGAATAGTGACGTGCGCCGGCGATATTCGCGGCGGCGACCGCGGTTGGTCGGCCACGTGCGCACAACGCTCGCACGCTGCGCGAGGAGAAAAGAAAAGGGAGGACGTGACAGCGGTCGGATTTCGGGTGTCAGGACAGCGGTGAATCCAGGAGAGGATTAGGGCTTGGGGTACGAAAAGTATCTCAGCGCGCAATTTAAGTTGGAAATTTTTAGGGCGTCAGAAGCCTACCCCACTTAAAAATGAATCTCGTCCTCGAGATTCGATTGACTCCTAAACAGATGAGGAAACTCCTTCTTTAGGGCATCTTCGCGTTCCCAGGTCGCTTCTTCTATTCCATGTCTGCTCCACTGAACTCTACAAACTCGTACTTCGGAATTCCTTGTCCTCCTAGTGGCCGTGTCTAGAATCTTGACTGGTATCTCCTGGTATCGCAGATCCGGTTGCAGGTCTATTGCCTCTGTCGGCACGTGTTGTGTCTCGGGTATTCTCAAACACCTTCTGAGTTGCGAAACATGAAACACTGGGTGTATATCTGCCATTTCTCTTGGTAGCTCCAATCGATATGCTACGGCTCCGACTTTCTTCAGAACTTGGTACGGTCCAACGTACCGAGGGGCTAGTTTTCCTTGTACTTGAAATCTTTGGGTCCCTCGAATAGGTGAGACCTTGAGATAAACAAAATCCCCTGGGTTGAAACTTATTTCTCACCTTTTCTTGTCTGCGTAGCTCTTTTGTCGGGATTGAGCCGCTTTCAATTTCTCGCGGATCTCTGCTACTTTTTCTTCTGCTTCTTTTATAAGTGCGGGTCCCACTAGGGCACGTTCTCCGACTTCCGACCACATTAAGGGTGTTTTGCACTTCCTTCCATAGAGAGCTTCGAATGGTGACATGCCCAAGCTGGCTTGGTAACTATTGTTGTACGAGAATTCTGCATAAGGCAGGCTCTGTTCCCAATCTTTCCCATAGGTCAGGACGCATGCTCTCAGCATATCTTCCATAATCTGGATTACCCTTTCGGTTTGACCATCCGTCTGGGGGTGATATGCGGAGCTGAAATCTAACTTGGTGCCCATGGCTTGGTGCAAGCTCTTCTAAAACCTAGAGGTGAATTGGGTTCCTCTATCTGAGACAATTCTGCTAGGCACTCCATGTAACTTTACTATGTTTTCCACATAAAGTTTTGCCAGCTTTTCTCCACCATAATTAGTCCTTACGGGTATGAAATGAGCCGATTTAGTGAGTCATTCCACTATTACCCATATAGAATCGTGTCCCTTCTGTGTTCTAGGTAGGCCCACTACAAAGTCCATTCCTATCTCATCCCATTTCCAAACCGGAATAGGTAAGGGTTGCAATAATCCTGCTGGCTTTTGATGTTCGGCCTTGATCCTTTGACAAGTATCACAATGAGCCACAAATCGTGCAATATCCGCCTTTATTCCATCCACCAATATTTTTGCCTTATGTCCATATACATTTTGGTGGATCCTGGGTGGATGGAGTAGGCCGAGTTATGGGCTTCGTCCATGATTGTCCGCCGGAAGTCTCCATTCTGGGGCACACAAATCCTATCCTCGTACCACAGCGTTCCCTTATCGTCCACTCTAAAACCCGGTGCTTTGTTTTCTCCAGTTTGTTTGCAGATATTTATTAATTCCTGATCCGAGCTTTGAGCCTCTCTAATTCTATCCTCTAGTGTTGATTGGACATTCAGCACATGGCTGGAACCTCGAGGAACAACATGCACATTTAATCATGCCATTTCCTCGCGCGGATGGTCATCTTTGGGCCCATAGGATTTCCGACTTAAGGCATCGGCTACCACATTTGCTTTCCCGGGGTGATAATGAATTTCCAAATTGTAGTCCTTGACTAACTCCAACCATCTTCTTTGCCTTAAGTTCAAATCTGGCTGGGTGAATATATACTTCAGACTCTTATGGTCGGTGTAAATTTCACACTTATTTCCAATCAGGTAATGTCTCCAAATCTTAAGGGCATGCACTACGGCTGCAAATTCCAAATCATGGGTCGGATAGTTCTGCTCATGAGTCCTGAGTTGGCGGGAGGCATATGCAACGACTTTCCCATCTTGCATCAGCACACATCCTAATCCTTGTTGGGAAGCGTCACAATAAATGACAAAATCCCGATGAATGTCTGGCAGGGTCAGCACCGGGGCGGTTGTCAACCTTTGCTTCAATTCTTGAAAACTTCTTTCACAGGATTTCGTCCAAGCGAACTTTTTCTCCTTCTTAAGAAGTTCCATCATGGGCCGGGCTATCTTGGAGAACCCCTCAATAAATCTCCGATAGTACCCAGCCAATCCAAGAAAACTTCTGATTTCACTAACATTAGTCGGTCGCTGCCAGTTGGAAACTGCTTTGACCTTCTTTGGGTCCACTGCTACGCCTTCCGCGGTCAGAATGTGACCAAGGAAAGCTACTCTCTCCAGCCAGAATTCACACTTGCTAAACTTGGTATATAGCCTATGTATTCTCAGCTTTTCCAATACTACCCGCAGGTGCTGCTCGTGTTCCTGAATACTCTTGGAGTAGACAAGTATGTCGTCGATAAAGACTACGACAAACTTATCTAGCTCGTCCATGAATACTTTATTCATGAGGTTCATAAAATAGGTAGGGGCATTGGTTAGTCCGAAGGACATTATAGTGAACTCAAACTGCCCTGTCTTAGGGATGTCACTTTCTCTAATCTTGAGCTGAAAATATCCTGACCTTAGGTCGATGTTGGAAAAGTACTTGGCTCCTTTTAGCTGATCGAAAAGGTCATCAATCCTGGGGAGGGGGTACTTATTCTTAATGGTAACCTCATTCAGTGCCCGGTAATCTACACACAACCTCATACTCCCATCCTTCTTCTTGACAAACAGAACTGGGGCTCCCCATGGCGACGAGCTTGGTCTGATGAAGCCAATTCGTAGCAGTTCTTCTTGTTGCTTCTTTAACTCCGTCAGCTCAGAGGCTGCCATCCTGTAGGGTCTCTTGGCGATAGGGGAGGTTCCAGGGATAAGGTCTATGACGAACTCTATATTCCTGTCCGGTGGCATACCGGGAAGTTCTTCGGGGAAGACATCTGGGTATTCATTTACTACCGGGACTCCTTCTAAGGGCTTGGCTTCTATGGTAAACACCATCGGGTTAACCTCACTTTCCCGGGTATGGCAAATTACTCGTATTCCTTCGGGGTTTGTTAGGTGTACCACCTTGTCAGTACAGCCTATGAGACCATTGTGTCGGCTTAACCAATCCATTCCAAGGATCACGTCTATTTCCCCAGACTTAAGTACTACCAAGTCTGCTAAAAATTCTACCCCACTTAAATTGATCCTTACCCGTGGACAACCTAATTGACAATTCATGTCGCCCCCAGGCGTCCGGGTTAATAGGGGTGTTTTTAGTAGTACTGTAGGTATTTTGTATTTCTCCACAAAGCTTGAGGATATAAATGAGTGCGATGCTCCAGAATCAAATAGTACTGTTGCCAGAGCTGAGTTGACTAGGTACTCACCGAGCACTACGCCCTGAGCTTCTTGAACCTCCTGCGCGTCGATGTGATTGATGCGGGCTCATCCAAATGATTGCTGGGGCTGCTTCATCTGTTGACTGTTGTCGTTGTTGCGGATGGGAACTCGGTTGGCACCAGTCAGGTCTGGTCTGGGTCCATTCACCATGTTGGAGAAGGCTGATGTGGCCGGCTTATTCTTGGCATAAGGGCAATTGGCGATGAAATGCCCTGTCTCACGGCAGTTAAAACAGGCCTTAGCATTGTTGTTGTCGGAGGCGACCAGGCTTGTAGTGTTCTGCGGGGCCCTCATGGTATTCTGGCTCCCAAGCTGTGTGTTAGGGGCCCGTGGTCCTGTCACTTGAGACTGAGTCCTATACTGCATTGGGGCCTGAGATCTCGGTGCAGTGTAGCTGAAGTTCCTCGGCTTTTGGAAACGGTCCTTTTGGCGGGCCTTACTTTCCAGGAATTTGCGTTTGTTATCCTTCCTCTCTTCTGTTTTGGCCCTTTCCGTAAGGATAGCCTTGTTCATCAGGGTATTGAAGTCAGGATAGATCTGAGGGGTAAGCAAGGTCCGGAGTTCTGGGTTTAGTCCCTTCTTGAACATGTCTTGTTTCTTGTCATCGTCGTTCACTTCCTCCGGTGCATATCGGGCCAACTCTATGAACCGGTGAGTGTACTCTTCCACCGTCATGCTTCCTTGCTGCAGTGTGCGGAATTCATCCGCCTTGCGCTTCATGGTGGCCGAAGGGATGTGATAACGGCGGAACTCCTTCACGAATTCCTCCCAAGTGATGGTAGAGGCATCCTCGGCTACGGCACAATAATTTTCCCACCAGGCTAATGCTGTTCCAGTGAGTTGGTGGGCTGCCAGAAGGACTTTGTCTCAGACCTGGCATTCAAACGGTTCGAGTTTCCTCTGAATTACTCGTAACCAGTTGTCTGCATCCAAAGGGTTGCAGGATCCGGCAAAGGTGGGCGGCTTGGTCCTCAGAAAGGTTGTCAGCTTGTCATTCATGTTCTGCCCTCGTGGTTGCCGGTTAACGAGGGCGTTGGCCAGTGTTTCCAGTATGTGGGTCTGGTTGTGGAATATCTGTGCCAGGTCTCCGAGGGGTGGGGGTGGTGGTAGTTGCTCTCCTCCTTGATTTTCTCCTTGGTTCTGGCTTACTTCCTGTTCTTCCTGAGGAAGATTTTGTCCAACAGGCCGCGCTTCGGCACCAGCGGCTGCGGGGTTCCGGCTACGGGAGGCCCTCGCGACACTCCGGGGAGCCATCTGTTGATTGGGTAGAGTGGGGTTACGATTATGTGATGTTTAAGTTGTTTAATTCGTATATAAGGCAGAATCTACAAGCAGCACACAACAAATCAGCACACAACAGCACAAACAACTTCATTCTTGCAAGGGGATACAGCTTGGGGGTAAGACCAGGTCTTGTACTACTCGTCCGGGGTCATGCCTAAGGGTACGACTTAAGCAAAAGAGGCTGGGTACATCACTAGGGTGGCGTTGGTTATTTTACTCGCGAGGCGTGCCTTCTTCCGGTGCGGGGAGTGTGAGCAATCCTTGCTCGCCGTCCTCTGGGTTCTCATTTGCCGAGGGTTGTGCAGCACCATTTCTTTCCACGGCGGTAGCAGAACTTTCAGGATTCTCGGATGGGGCTTGTGAATTTTCAAAGAGTGTTCCCCATCCTATCACGGGTGTCCCGAGTAAAACATGGTCTTCTCCAATTGCCGAGACTGGTGTTCCACTTTGGGTCCATTCCTGCATACGCCGGTCTTGAGCCTGCCTGAGGCTCTCTTGGGTGACTGCTTCGCTGCTGACCGCGGCTGCGGCTCTTGCCTCGGCTTGGGCTGCTCGGATCTGCTGCAGCCTTACTGCGAGCTCTGCTTGCTCAGCTTGATGGGTCTGCTCCCTCATAAGGTTGGCTTGCTCATCGAAGAGTTGGTCCAAGGCAGCTAGATAAGTAGCCACTTGGTACAGAGGGCCTTCTTCCTGGCGACGACGTTCCAGGCTTCTCATGCGTGCTTCCCAGACTGGGGTTCTGATGGCCGGCGGGAAGAACCTTACTGGTGTGGCGGCGAGATGTCCTTCAAAAATCCGGCATAAATAACGGAGTGCTTTTCTAATGGTCAAGGGGTAGGTGTCTTGATGCCTAAACCCTGTGGCAGTTACTCGCCAAGGCTGGATGTCGGGGTAGCGGTTACTCCTGGCGATGACCAGGATCACCCTGCAGCGGAGGGTACCATGGTGTTCGTACTCTCTGTTGTAGTACCTTGGGCGTTCCGTAACGCCAAGGCTTTCCAGGGCGTTGATCAAAAGGCTGGGAAAGCCAGGTGTAGCTTGGCAATTGCCCTGGGTCCATCCTTCCTCGGCCATCTGAAACAAGGACAGGGTAAACAATCTAGCACAGGTACAAAAGGGAGTAGATAACATTTATTATTGCAACATGGGGGTACAGTTTCCATGGATACGTGGTTATTAGGGTAGGGTTCTAGCTTGGAGTACTACTCCTATCATGGGGATTCTTCCCCTATTCTGATAGGGTGCTTCTTTATTGGGAGGCACCGATCCATCACCTCATCTTCGGTCTGAGTACTCTTATCCCAATGGGTTTCCTCAGGCTCCTCTTCTTCCTCTATCCATCCACCTATTTCTCCGCGGTTTTCATATTCCTATATCTGGGCCTGGAGGGCGGCTAAGGAATAGTCGGCGCGTGCGGCTCTTATCCGTTGTTCTTCCAGCTCCTGGGTTGCTTTTTCTGCCCTATGGATTAGCTGCTTCAGCTGTGCCGCCTGTTCGCGGTAGAGTGCGTCCAAGCCAGTAATGTAGATGGATAGGTGGGAGATCGTATCTTCTAGGTCTTGTTCTTCTCCTCCGAGTCCTCTCATCCGGGCAATCCAAGTGCGTCCTCTTCCTTCAGTAGGTGGGAAAAATCCCATAGGAGTCGGCTGAAGGTGGTGCTTGTAGATCACACGCAGTCGTCGCAGGGCTTTACGGGCAGCTTTACGGTAGGTGTCAGGGAAGCGAAAGCTAGAGGTGGAGATGAACCAGGGGTCCACATCAGGGTAGCGGGTACTTTTTCCCACAAAGACCATCATGTCGCACCGAAGGGTGCCCTTGGAGGTGTATTCTCGGTAGGCATACTCTGGCGGTTCCATAACTCCGATGCGTTCCAGGCTGAGTATTAATAACTTAGGAAGGCCGGGCTCTGCGTGGCAGACTCCATCAACCCATCCATTGTCAGCCATCTCGAACAGGGCAAGAACCAGTGGTGAATGTTTGTGCAGGAAAAGAATTAAGTCAGAACATGTCCTAGGGTCTGGAAAAAGGGTCTCGTGTCTAGGGTCACGTCCTACGGCCAGCCTACGGCTCTGATACCACCTGAAGCGTCCCCCCATCAGGGGAGACTTAAAAGTGTTACTTTATCAGTCCTAGGAGGCTGATAACACTTTTATTACATCAGATGGTACATCACCGTACAACTCTACGCGGTAATGGGCAGTGAAGCGCCACTATCGCGAGGATTACAACTAAAACCCACACCACTACACTGGCTACGAAAAGAGGGTCATCTGAGTCTTGCGCCATGCGGAACTCCGACGGTGGCCCTAACCACAGGCAAGACTGGGTGCAGGACGAAACCCTACTCGACGTCTTCGGGGAGGTAGTCTGGATCTTCTGCTGTAAGAAGTAAGAAAGGGGTGAGTACAAACGTACTCAGCAAGTCCAATCACACCCACGGGGGGGGGGGGGGTATATCAGAAATCAATGCACAGGACAGTCCAAGGAAAAGGTTAGGGTTCATTTACAGAAAACTCAGTTATATGCAAAGGTTCGTTGAAAACAATTTTCAAAACAAGTATTTAGGTATCAAGGAGCACATAGTGTTGGTCCACACACAGGTTCCAAGTTTTAAGCTGCTACCGGACTCCCCGTCCGCCGTAGCACACGACACAACTGCCGGACACTTTCCAAACAACCCACACCAGTCCAACCATTCCCAGGGAGAACACTAGTTATGTGACCACACCATAACTTGCCCAATACCGTGGGCACGGCTATTCGAATAGGTTTTAACTCTGCAGAGGTGTGCAACTTTACCCACAGGTGGGGTACCACAGCACGATCACCTTAGTGTTGGTGCAGATCCCAACAAAGCCATTACCCACCTTAGCTAGACCTGACCAGCCACCACGGGATCCATCAAGGGGTCATTCAACCTATCTCCGAGGTTTAACCGGGGAACAAGTCACACAGAGCTTATCCCTTCTCCTTGATCACCCGTTGCTCTCAGCTCTCCTGATGGCTATCAGACTAACTAGGGGGATTTATGCTAAGCCGTTGCCCATACAACGGTCAAGTGGTTTGCACGACAGGAAGCTAGGTGAGATGACACATCAACTCGGTCCTTAGGGGTGACAAGATGGATATCTCCCTTCCTTGCTCAACCACACAGGTACGAGCACACCAACGGCAACTCACACAGAAATGCCATCCATCTCGTCTGACTCATCTTTCAAAACCACATTTTACCCCGTCCCACACACACGCACTTTCTTTATAAAACCAAGTGGTCAAGGTATGGTTATCACAAACAAGGGTGGCTATCCTACCATGTTTTCAGCAGGCAAAACCATGCAATTTTATAAAACAGGCCACTGAGTTGTGTTTATAAAAACTAGGACAGAAACATGCATCAAAGGGCGGGATTGAACTTGCCATCATCAAGTCCTTGCGGGAGGTCCTGATCGAAGCACTGTCCCTCAGGTTCGGGGTCGCAGAACTGGTCCTCATTCGCATGGTCACAGTCGAGACCTTCCTCGTTCACTCCGTGTCCTACGGCGCAAGCAAACAGGCACACAATCAAGCGAAAGAACTAAAAGCTTTTATCGTTGAGCTTGGATCGGAAATAATTTAGTTACGGCGATAGGGGTAATATTTTTGGGTGGTTTCTTAATGGCATGGTTAGAACTATACTAGAAAGGGCGTGGTAAAGTTTCGGGTCGATCGGAGATCGTTCAGCGCATAAAATGACGGGTCAAAGGGAGTTCGGGGGTTAAACAGGGGTTCAGTGGCTCGTTCATAAATAGTTATGAAATAGAAAGGACTTGGTTATAATTTCTAGAAATATTTGGGGTATGTTAGAAAGAGGTAGGGGTCTATTTGATATTAAGTTTAAATGGAGGAGGCTAGTTACTTGAATAAATAGAGGTGGAAGGGCTTTTATGTAATGTGTCGCATAGGTGGGGGGGTTCTTTTGGGGAAATACAGGGAAGGGGGGGGCTTTGGGCAAAATGCCCCTTCTTCCTCCTCCCTCTACAGGAAACAGAGGAAGGGGGGGAAGAGCTCCTGCGCCGGCCAAATTCCGGCGGCCAGAGCTCGTCGGCGGCCCAGGGGTGGGGGGAAAAGGGAGGGGGAGGCCGGGGATTCCATCCCCGGCCTCACCTATGACCGAGGTGGATCGAGGGGGCGTGCCCATGGGAGCAGGGGCGGCAGCGCTAGGCGGCTCAGCGTGGTGGCGCTAGGCTTGGGGAGGCGAGGGGCTGGGTGGCGGTGCGGGTTGTGGGGTGCCGGGGGTGCTCCTCGGCCCCTTTTATAGGCGCTCAAGGCGATGGGGAGGCGGGGCCGGTCACCGAGCTCGGCGGGCGCCATTAATGGCGCTTGGCTGCTCGCGGCCGTCGTGGTGGGGCGAGGGCGCCGAGGCGTCGCACGTGGGGGAGGGCTGTGCAGCCACTGTGGCGAGCGCGCGCGCGGGGTGCGGCAGGGGACAGCGGCGGGCGGCGCGGCTGGCGACGGGCGGCGCGGCCGCGCTCGGGGGCGAGCACGCGCGTGCGCGCACGGCACGGCGAAGCGCGGGCCAGGGGCACGGCGCGACGCGCGGTCACGCATTGCGCGTGCCTGGGGGCGTACCGGGGCAGGGTTTCGCGCGCGGCGTGGGCAGAGGAGGCGCACGGCCCGGGCGGCGCTCGGGCGCGCGGCAGGGGAAAGGAAGGAAAGAGAGAAGGGAGGAGGGGGGGAAGGGAAGAAAGAAAGAAAGGAAAAGGAAAAAGGGAAGAAAAGAAAAGGGGGAAAAAGGAAAAGAAGAGGGAAAAGAAAATAGAAAAAATGGAAAAGAGGAGGAGAAAGGAAAAAAAATGGGAAAGGAAGAAAAGAAGGAATAGTGACGCACGCCGGCGATATTCACGGCGGCGACCGCGGTTGGTCGGCCACGCGCGCGCGACGCTCGCACGCTGCGCGAGGAGAAAAGAAAAGGGAGGACGTGACAGCGGTCGGATTTCGGGTGTCAGGACGGCGGTGAATCCGGGAGAGGATTAGGGCTTGGGGTACGAAAAGTATCTCAGCGCGCAATTTAAGTTGGAAATTTTCAGGGCGTCACAAGTTCCTAGGAATTGCTTGAAACCCTAGTTGCATTCTCCTAGGAACCAATGTGTTAGATACTAGCACTTGAGTCCGAATAGCTGCTATGCTAATAGGACCGGTAGAAGTCGGGTGATTCCCTGTCACTCGCGTGATATAGGAATTGTAATGTTTACACTATAAGGATGACGGACGGGAAGAATATGAGGTATCATGGTTGAGATGATACCCCGTCTGTGTTGATGAATTTTGATAAGGTCGCAGTGTGTGGTGATCGGGGTTAAGCGTTGAAAGTACTAACCACATGCCGTGAGTTTTGGGTAAGCGGCAAGCCTAGTAGCCAATCGGCCCGAGGAGTGGACATACCTCCCACCACTCGTATTTTGGTTCTTCCTGTTACTCGATTCGACATGTGGGAATACGTGTTGCTGGCCAACCAGGAGTACGGACATGTAGTCATGCTACAGGCGTACATCCTGCACTTTGGAAGTGCATATGGTCCTGCAGTCGCTTATGGTGGATCTGATCCATGAGTCGGAATGAAAGGCAAACGGTTGCTTCGGAACGACCCTTTGGCGTTCCAAGCGTGTGAGTTAGGTTTATCCTTGCAAGGCTTAAAATTCGATTCAGAATCATCCATTTCTCACGGAGATTGAGACTGCTTGATCCCTTTGTCACATAGAGTAACAAGAGCAATATTATGATTATCAAAGATGATGCTTGATCAAAGATTATACCATGCTTGCTTAGCTATAGGTGCTTACCTAGACTGGATAATCAACTAGAATCTGGAAACTAAAAGATAAAATTAAGGATTTACTCTTAGTGCTTTCAGCTCAAAAACTAAATCTAGGATCAGAGTAAACCTTCATAATGTCTAGTTACATAGCTAAGTATACCATAACCGGGTAAGCCTTGCTGAGTATTAGAATACTCAGTCTTGCCTCATAATTTTGTTCAGGTAATCCTTCAGTTGACTCAGCTCTACATGTACCGTGGCCCTACCCTCTGCCTGATGGTTGGTCCATGGAGTGGGACCCGTCCCCGGCCAACGCAGACCCCTCCGAGTGATGTCATGCAAGGGCAAGCATGACATCTGCACTGGCGACGTGTACAATGCCGTACTTTAAACTCCGCTGCATAACTTAAAACTTACGATTGTTTTGTAATAATTTCCCTCTGTTGGGAAAATTTATGTCACTTTTGAATACTTCTGTAATATATTTGCCTGTGATGTAAAATGTGATGGCATTTGTATCTCTGGACTCGCCTTCATGCGGGGTACCTTGTTTGATCCTGCTTTCGGTGGTTTATCGGGATGTTACCCGACAGACCTAAGGATTATACCGTTTGAAGCACGTTGAAGCCCTCTAGAGTGGACTCGCGTGCTTGAGCCGGTGTAATTCAGGTTGGTTCTGCCACAGCTGGCATCTGAGCTAACAAGTGTACACTGGAGATGTGAAGTGCCTTAAAAATACTTTTAGTATAAAAATTTGATTAACAAAGTATTTTGCAAAAGTACGTTGGATCGTTAAGGCTGTGCCTAGTACGTAAAGCCCTAGGGTGATGTTTAAGGGAAAATAGAGGTGGCTGTGCTATAGTATATATATAATTCTAACTACCAGCATTATTTTCTGTTGAAACTTAAATTCATGTATAACCCAACTTTACTTCTTGTAACGACATCTTCGACGGTGAGGTAAGAAGGTAAGAATCCTCAGCCAACTGAGGGAGCTTGGCCTTCCCGTCGGTGATGTGAACCGAATGCTATTTCTCAAGCAGTGGCTTACTTGAGATGCTGCCAATATACCAACTTCGGTTGATTATATTGGGAGTATATGGTTCGGCGCAGGGTATGGCGATCGCTGTTCATACCCCCGCATTTTGCGGTACCCCCCGTGAATACGTTGTTTCGACGATGTATGTTAACGTTGTCTGTATGGCGGTAATGGTACAGATGCTGTTTCTATAGTGAACAGTAATGATTGGGGATGCTTTCATGACATGCTGGCATGAAAGGTTCATTGGATATATATATTGTGATCTTTTGCAGGTAAACTAACCATGATTAAGAGGTTAGGACGAGTAGGATTTATCGGCTAGTTATTAGGGAGAGACGTATGTGTTATGCCACCGAAACTAATTACGTAAGTCCGAAGATATTCGGCAGTTGTTTTTGGTTGAGAGGATGAATAGTACGTGCATGCATAATTCCTTGACAAACAAAAGAATATAATGTATGTTTAAAGTTTGGAAAGATTGAGTAGTAGGTTGTTTATCTTTGATATGGGTTAATGGGGTTCTTGTGGTAGTGTTGGTCAAGAATCTTAAGTTTTCATCCGGGTTCTAGGTCTTGCTGTTGCTAGTATTAGTCGTCTTGTTCCATTTACCTTGTGACTTTCTAGCAAGGTAAACACATCTCACCATTTGCATTCTTGTAGCAGATGGCAGCCCCTTCTAATGTCTTTTGGGATCCAAAAGGGCATCTCCATGCCAATGCCCTGCACTGGGAAGGTTTCCCTCGTTTACTTTGGGAATCCTTGCAGTCATTTCACTATACGGAACCTCCCCAATATGATGCTGTTGAGTATCTGGAAGAAGGAGTTCATAGAGCTCAAGTCAGGATGACCATTCCTCAGCATCCTTTTCGCTCGCAATGGCAGCCCATTGAAATCAACATGATGGGCTATCGAATAGTGGATACCATTGAAGGAGCGGCATTAGAAGCAATTTATCATTTTTGCAATCAGCACCTGAAAGAAGTTGCAGGACAACCCATTGGGTTTTTTTCAACGACAAGTCCCGATGAGCCAGAATGGAATCTTAGAATCGTTCCTGAGGGTCATAGATTGGATGGTCCACCGGAAGAAGCACTTCAAGGAATGATGCAGTTTATGAATGTACAGTGCCACTATCAACTGCTCCTACATTGTGAAATGGGTCGGGTGATCCATGTCGTGCGAAGTCACTAGAGAGAGGCTGATAGACAAAATACTCAAGTGGATCAGCTTCGAGCTTTAGTGACTCAGAAGGATGAGATTATCACAGCACGGGATGAAACCATCCTTCACCGTGAAGATCAGATCAATGAGAGTGATCATATAATCACTCAGTGTAACACCATCATTGAGTTCCTCAGGAACAAATCCATGATCTGATCCTTGCGGCTGATGATGCTCAGGCTCAACTTGAAGAACTGCAGCAGCCACCAGTACCTCCTGTCGCACCTGCAGAACCTGAAGCTGAAGAAGAAGATCCAGAGGAGATTGAGGGAGTCTCTGTGGCAGAATCAACCTGAATTATACCAGCTCAAGTACGCGAGTCCACTCCTGAGGGCTCCAACGTGCTTCAAACGGTATAATCCCTTGGCCTGTCGGGTAACGTCCCGATAAACCACCGGTACATAGGATCAAATAAGCTTACCTCACACGAAGGTGAGTCCAGAGATACAGTCACCATCACATTTTACATTATAGGAAATTATAATACAAGAGTTTCTTAAAGCAGTACAAAGTTTTAAATTTAGAAAAGTTATTACAAACTGTTAGAGTTATGGTTTTAGCAGCGGAAAAACATACGCGATGATTTACAGCACGTTGTCAAGACGGATGTCATGCTAAGCCCAGGCACGACATCACTCGGTATCACCAATGTTAGTCGGGGACATATCCCATTCCACGGACCAACCTTCTGGAAGAGCACAGGGCCAAGGCAAGGGAAGAGTAGGGTCTTCAAAGATTTTACCTAAAAAACATAAAACTAGCAAGGCTGAGTATACTAATACTCAGCAAGGCTTACCCGGGATTGGGTATACTTTAGCCCGTAACTAGACTCATGAAGGCATATCAAGGGTTCTGGGTTTACTTTCAGCTGAAAAGCAACAAAGAGTATAAACTACTTTTAAGTTTTAGCTTTCAGATTCTAGCTTGATTAGTCATTCTAGATAAGCACCTATACTAAACAAGCAAGATAGAGATTATCATCCATCAAGATTATCCCATCAACAATTACACTTTTTACTCGATGTGGCAGAAGGGATAACCAGTCTCATTCATCGTGAGAGGCGGACGATTCCTGAATCGATATTCAACCTTGCAAGGTAAACCTAACTCACACGCCTGGAAACATCCAAAGATCATTCCAAGCAACCGTTTCCCTCACATTCCGGGTTATGGATCAGGGCCACCACAAGCGACTGCAGGACCGTAAGCACACCAATTGTGCAGGACATACGTCTATAGCGCGACTACAAAACCCGTATTCCTGTCTGCCATGCAGAATGTACTCCCACACGTCGGTGCGTGTAAACATAAAATAAAAGTCGAGTGGTGGAGACAAGTCCATTTGCCGGGCCGTTCGAGTACTAGGCTTACCGCTTACCATATTTCGCGGCATGTGGCTAGTACTTTCAAACGCTTAGCCACCATTACCACACATTTCGACCTTAACCGCTTTTGACAAAACAGACAGGGTAAATCTCCAGGTCATGATACAGCACATGACCCTGTCCATTATCCTTATAGTGGTTGCCAAATTGTAAACAAGCAACTCCTATATCGCGCGAGTGATAGGAAATCACCCGACTTTTAACGGTCCTATTTAGCAGAGCATCTAAGCGATAAGGACTCGGGTACAATACATTGGATTCCTAAGATCTTACGCAACTAGGGTTTCATCTCAACTCCTAGACGTAATGCAAGATATATATCATAATAATGAAATTGTAGTAATTTGAAATACTGGGATGTGCACCGGGGTTTGCCTTTACTGGTGGGGCTCAAGTCAGGGATGTTAGTATTGTTATCTTCCGAACTTGGTTCGGGGCCTCAGATAATCCCTTGGTGACATTCATTTGGTCTTCGGGAACATTCTTCGCAAACTTCTGGGAGATCTTGTAGGTACCGTCTGCGGAAGTAGTCGTATCTACATGCAATGCAACATTACATTTAAAGTGTGCATATGAAGCTATCTTACTTCACAACAAAGTTGCAGTTCAACATTCATTTAACATGCTATTCACATAACAAACAAAAGATCTGCAACTAAACTTGGATAGAGCTTTTGGTGGACAACTAATTAGAATTGGCTACTTGTTGAAGATTACAACAGAGCCGATTGGAATAACAGGGGTTTAGCCAATAGAATTGGCAAAGGAGGGAGTTACCTACTTGCCTTAGGAAATCGGCTGATTTCCGTTTGGAAGAGAAAACGGCAAAAACGGTCTCGTATATAAGCAGAAGAGGTTAGCCGATTTGAGTTCACCTGGGGTCAAATCAGCTGATATGAATAGGAATGTTAAAGGTACCGTGCTTCAAGGATAGAACAAGGAAGGATCTTGCCGATTGGATTATCAGCATGTCTTTGGTCTATCTAATTGGTTGGTGTATCGGACTTGGCCTTAACTAATGAGGATACATCAGGTTTAGCCGATTGATGTGCTTTGATCATGCTTAACAGAGGCGTGTCTACTGTGTTAGCTTATTGATCTAGGGTTGTGTACTTTGGCCTGTGTAGCCGATTGGAGTGTGGTTGAGGGTATGTGATCAAAAGATATATAGCCAATTTCATAGCTGATAAATCGGCTGATAGAAGTGTGTGGATAAGGATATGAAAACTAAGGATTGATCGGCTATGTTTGACCGATATGAAAAACAACCAAAATCGGCTTGGATTGGCCGATAGCAAGAATTCTAAGATTGTGTGTGCATCTCCGATGCATCGACTATGTGCATTCGATGTAGGATAGAACAAAAGAATTGTATCGGCAGTAGCCGATATTAGAAGGGTAACAACCGGATTGGCTAGTCAGCCGATGGTAGAAACATATCAAAAGAAATGTCTCGGCTGACAGCGGTTACGCAGAAACATCATAGATTCAAAGGAAACGGATGTTTAGCGGCTGAGCTGATAGCCGTTGCTGAAGCATAGCTGCAGAGATGTATTGGATAAGCAGCAGATACACACAGACTAACTAGGATCCCTATACGAAAAGGACCTTAAGGAAATGGCAATTAAAACAAGGACAAAGGCTGGATGGCAGGGATATGAGCACTCGTGTAAAAAGATTAACTAGATATTACACATCTCTACTTAAGACATACATCCTATGATTTACTTTCCAGCTACAACATATGCATATAACTCAAGGTACAAATAAAGCATTCATTTCCTAGTATTTAACCTAGAGCACAAATCAAGGACTTCCAACTCAAGAGCACAACACAAAACTTGTAGATTTTGACCTAAAGGTTCAAATAAAACTGATTTTGCATTTTTATGAACTTCTTACGAAAATCTATGAAATGTAGAAGTTCACTGATTTGAAACAAAGAAGGTTTTGGAAATTTTACAAAGAACACCCTAAAACTTTCTAAATCAAAGCAATTAAGTCCCTGGTCGGGGAAAAACAAAGAACAGGAAGATAACGATGATGTTCTGGCAAAGGGGTCGCCGGTATTAGGAAGATTCAGTGGGTCAGGGCAAACCTTGGGGTAGCCTTGGTTGTGGAGGTGAACGAGCGGAAAGTAAATTCTCACGATGAACCAGATCGGCGATGAGAAGAGCTCGACAATGGCGAGGTTCCGTGGGTGACGAAGAAGCTTGCCAGGAAGGGTTGCCGTGGGTGGAAGATGGCCGAAGAGATTTCCCTCACGGTGATCCGTGGTGACGGTAGTCGGTTGAGTGATCAACGAGGGGTAGGAACTGCTGGACATCGTGGACTCATGGAAGAAACCGATAGGGCCGGATTGGTTCGCTACACTGATTCCTTCGCGACCCTCAGGGTTTTCCTGCTCACGGGTTGAACTTGTTCTGCTCATGCACGTGCGCCACTGAAACACGGCCGGCACACCCGCGCAGCTGCTCCTTCCGAATTCGCCGCGCTATAACCGCCATCTTTGCTTTGTCGCTTCTCCTTCCGGTTCGCCTCGCCAAAAGCGTAGCTGCATCACTATCTGTGGCCTCCGCCGCCCCACGCCGAGCACTCGACGTGGTCGAACCTTGGAAGGAACCCTGGACGCCATGCTGTTTGCAGGCAAGCTGTTGCCGAACCCGCCTCTGATGCTCCTCTGCTCCCATGCGCGTGCTTCTACCGCACGCACATCCACACTTTGCTACTCCTCTTCCTCCTCATCTGCTGGACCTGCGTTCGCCTCGGCCTTGTCGCGCCACACCTATGCACCGTTGCTCTGCACACCGTCGCAACATCTGCCCGATGGCGTCCTACACCCTTGACGCCTCGCCCAACAGCGGGACCCTCGCGTTCTTCAGCACCGCGTGCATCGGCATTTCGTCGAACACTTTAGTTGCATCCTCGATACGGCCATCGCGTTCCCGCATCTCGCGCAGAAGTTTTCCACCACAACTCCTCCTGCGCGCACGAGCCGTCCCCCGCTCCTGCTCCTGCACACGCCGTCGCGCGCTGCTCCTGCTCCTGTGTCGCCCGTGTGCTGCCACGCTGCCGCACACACTCCTGCACGCTCCGCCAGCCATTCGGGGCTGCCCTGCCCGCGTAGCTGCTCCACCGTGCACGCGCTGCCTGCACACGTGCGTCTGCATGGCCACCCGACGCCTCGCACCATGCCGCCTGGAGCCGCGCCCATGCTCACGCCGCCTGGGGCCGTGCTGCCCAGCTCCCGCTCGCGCCACGTCTATTCCAGCCCGCCGCCACCGCCCTGCTCCTGGGCCTGCATGCGCCGCGCGCTGCCGCTCCGGCTTCCACACGCCGCAACTGCCTGCTGCCGCGTGCCCGCGCGTCACCCGAGCTGCTCCTGCTCCGGCCGAGCCGCCCGAGCCGTCCCCCGCTCGCCCAGCGCGCCATCGCCGCGCCACTCCCACTCGCTAGCCGCAGCCGCTCGCCCGCAAGCCAGCACTGGCCGAGCCGCTCGCGCGCGCCGCCAGCCGCGCCTCCAGCGCATCCCGCGCGCGCTTCGCCCGCCTGCGCGCCGAGCCGCCTGCGCCGCCAGTCGCCCGAGCCCACGCCCACTTGCACGCCTGGGCCTGCCCGCGCCACGCGTGCTGCCAGGGGCCACCAGCTCCGCGTCGAGCCGCCCGCTGCGGCCTCCGCCTGATCTGCAGCCGCATGGAGAAGAGGATGGGAGGCAGGGGAAAAGAGCTCCCTGGAAGAGGTGCTGCCAGAACCAGTGACGCCAGGAGAGGATAAGAGAGAGAGAGAGAGAGAGAGAGAGAGAGGATGAACAGAGAAGAAAGAGGAATGAAATTGTGGCAGAACCAACCTGAATTATACCGGCTCAAGTACGCGAGTCCATTCCAGAGGGCCCGACGTACTTCAAATGGTATAATCCCTTGGCCTGTCGGGTAACGTCCCGATAAACCACCAATACACAGGATCAAATAAGGTTACCTCACACGAAGGTGAGTCCAGAGATATAATCACCACATATTTTACATCACAGGGAATCACTTTACAAGAGTTTTCACAATAGAGCAAAGTTTCAAATTTATAGAAAACCAAACAATCTGATAAAGTTATGGTTTTTAGCAGCGGAAATCATACGTGATGATCTACAGCACGTCATCAAGACGGATGTCATGCTAAGCCCGGGCACGATATCACTTGATATCACCAGGGCTGGCCGAGGACGGATCCATTCCACGGACCAATCATCTGGAAGAGCACAGGGCCAAGGCAAGGAAAGAGTAGGGTCTTCATAGATATCACCTGAAAAATATTCAACTAGCAAGGCTGAGTATACTAATACTCAGCAAGGCTTACCCGTCTTATGGTATACTTAGCCATGTAACTAGACTTATGAAGGCTTTTAGCTTTGGGTAGAATTTTCAGCTGAAAAGCAACAAAGAGTAGATCCTTACTTTCAACTTTTAGCTTTCAGATTCTAGTGGATTAACCATTCTAGGTAAGCACCTATAACTATTCAATCATGGTAGAATCTTTACTCAAATATCATCTTTGATAATCACATAATTGCTCTTGTTACTCTATGTAGTAAAGGGGATAAGCAGTCTCATTTCATCGTGAGAGGCGGACGATTCTGAATCGAGATTCAACCCTTGCAAGGTAAACCTAACACACACGCTTGGAACACCACAGGGTTGTTCCGAAGCAACCGTTTGCCTTTCATTCCGACTCGTGGATCAGGGCCACCACAAGCGACTGCAGGTCATATGCACTACAAAAGTGCAGGACGTACGTCTGTAGCGCGACTACAAAACCCGTACTCCTGGTTGCCCAGCAACACATATGCCTACACGTCGAACAAAGTAACCAAAAGAAGCAAATACATGTGGTGGGAGGTATGTCCACTCCTCGGGCCGATCGGTTACTAGGCTTACCGCTTACCATATTTCACGGCATGTGGCTAGTACTTTCAAACGCTTAACCACCGCTACCACACACTGCGACCTTAACAAATTCATCAACACAGACGGGGTATCATCTTGACCATGATACCTCACAATTCCCGTCCGGCATCCTTATAGTGATAGCAGGAATGTAAACATTACAATTCCTATATCGCGCGAGTGATAGGAAATCACTCGACTTCTACCGGTCCTATAAGCAGAGCAGCTAGTCGGACTCAGTTCTAGTGTTCCATACATTGGTTCCTGGAATAATGCAACTAAGGTTTCCAAACAATTCCTAAGAACCTAATGCATAGAGATAAATATAAATAATATAGGTTGCAGTGTAGTAAAGTAGGGGTTATGTCCGGGGCTTGCCTTTACTGGTGGGGCTGAAGTCAGTAAAGTTAAGATCTTCTGAACTTTGGTTCAGGGCTTCAGATAATTCCGTGACGAAGTTCCCAGGGTCTTCAGAATAACCTCCTTCCGATTGACAAGTGCACTGGTTTTCTAATTGATCGATGAAAACATCGATCACTTTAGTAGAGGGATGTTTCCTAAAGCGGCTGTGTCCTAGCTAATCTGTGTGAGCATCGACGTACTTAACTGATCACGTGCGTACCAGCATAGCGGATCCATGCTTTAGCAAAACTAGTCGATCAGTGATTTGACCTTCTAGCCGATTTAGTATATCGGCACATTCGCCGATTTATACATCGGGTAGAATTAGTCGAGTGATGTATCGGCATAGCTAGTTGACTAAAGCAAGTAACTAGCCGATGGTGTATTGATAGACTAGTCAAACTATGTAACCGTACGGTCTGTGTCTCAACGTATTCAGCCGATGGGTGGATCAGCTGTGTAGCCGGTTTTCATCCTTAATGTTCTCCTATATTTACTGGGGCATATCAGCTGCGTAGCTGATTGTCCTATTCTGCACTGGTTGTGCCTAACTAAGATGTGCTTAAGTGTTATCTTAGGTAACTAGATGTGGTTACATCGGCTGGATTACATCAACACGACAATTGAGTGCTGTACAGCTGATGGAGTTATCTAAGTTAGATCTATTTCAAGATTTAGATGTAACAGAACACTAATATTAAACTAGGTTGGTGAGACCATAAGTGCGGAGTTAGACAAAAGAGAATGTGGTTGAGGATATGTAACCGGTAAGCATATAGCCGATCTCTCAGCCGATAAATCGGCTGATAATAGTGTGTGGATAAGAATGAGAAAACTAAGGATTGACCGGCCATATTTGACCGCTATGGGAAACAACTGGAATCGGCTTAGATCAGTGGATAACAGAACTCTAAGATCGTGTGTGTATCTCCGATACGTCGACTATGTGCAGCCGATACGTTATCAAAATCGGATGGCTAGTCGATCTGTGAACATCAGCATGGTAGCCGATCAGGGTATGTAACTATTTGATTGTGTATTGGTAAACTAGTCGATAGTGTGAATATCGACCAAGCTAATATGTGCGCATGCGTTAGATTTGTGAATCGGCACATGTAGCCGATTCTCTATGCTGTACTGGCTGTGCTTGGCCGATAAATACGTTCTCTTATTGAATGTGCCTATCCGACTCTTGACTAGAGTGTTAACCGAAGTAATCAGTGTTTAAGTGGTTCGATGATATTAACAAATAACTGATTAATGCATAACCGGCGTGGTTGTCTAAATCGGACCAGGTCGATTGGGGCACTAACATTGGATCGGACCGATAGGGTGGTTAACATCGGCCGAGGGGCTTTTGCCGATAAGGAAGAAGTCAAAAGGCTCATGGTCTATAGGGTTACGCCTATCGAAAATCGGCTGAACTAATAGCCGATTGCTAAGCCTGGTTACAAAGGTATATCAACTAAGTAGTCGATACACAAGGTATGACCAGGATCTTTATATAGGAAGGGGCTCTAACAATATTGCAATCAAGACTGAAGTAAAGGCATAAGCATCCATATGAATAAAAGGTTAATCAATCATCACAAAAAAAAAGTCTGCCATAGGGGCAGCAAGTACATCAGGCATGTTGCACAATTTATCTTTAATCAATCTATAGCAAGAACTTTGGCTACCAATAGCTAATTAAGTTTAGCGTCACACAAATAATAGGTTAAATATAAATCAAACATTTCACGTTCGAACTAGACTTCTCTTATGCTTTAAAGTTGTACAACAAGTCTAATTAAGGTTCGAACACGCAGTACAATGAACATATTGCAATAACAAGCACATACGACTAAACATAACTTTAAGTGGATATGCTTAACTATTTCTTCTATAAAATAAATTGAATTGATTAACATAAAAGAATTTAAGTTACAAAACAAAATTAGGTTTGAAAATTCCATATCAATTCATACTTAATCTATAAAAATTGTATACCAAAAATCATGATCTACAAAGTTAATACGTAGGAGCTATGAATTTTACACTCTCTCTTATCTTAGATTTAACATAGATTCTAAACTATTTGGTTTCATATCAAACTCACTTAATAGAAATTATAGAGTTCAAAACTTAGTTTCAAACAAAACTGGTTTTGTAATTTTTGGAATTTCCTACACTTCTCTATTGAATTTACAAGTTAAAAATATCACTCACATGAAATAATGAACACCCATCCACTTATATTCTAAATACAGTACAAACTACCTATTTTCACAGCATGGTCATAAAACAAAAGTGATAGAATTTGAAATGAAGATTCAAGTACAACTGGTTTCATATTTTTTTGAATTTTCTACGATTTTCTAAGGATTTTCAAAGTTCAGCACATCACTTCACATGAAACAATAAGCACCTTTACACACGGGTCCTCGAACTGTACTGTTCTCATGAGTCTAGACTTCGCAGAAAACACCCTGAACTTGTTTTAATTGCTGCACAAGGTCCCTCACCTGCAAACAGAGCAGAGGAGGCGCTTGGGGAGGTCGGTTCCAGTAGGGGAAGGTCATGCCGGGGACCGGGAAGCTCGAGCAGTTCACTGGGAGTCTTTTTTGAGAGTCAGAAGGCGAGGAGGAAGACCGGAAGGATGTTCTCGACAGTGGGGGGGAACACAGTGAAGCAGGCAGCTCCGGCCGAGCCATACCACGCACCAGCACGCTGCGCTTGCCGCGGCCCACGCCCGGGCCTGCCTGCGCAGTGCCCGCTCGCGCACGCCCGGCCCTCGCGCCAGCCGCCGCCAGCACTTGCTGCCGCGCGCACGCCAGCTCGCGCACCGGCCGAGCCGCGGCCGGCTGCCGCTGCTGGGCCCGCTCGCCCTCGTGCCCGCGCTGCCGCAGCTGCGCTCGCCCCTGCGCCCGCAAGCCACCGAGCGCCTGCCGCCTGCGTGCGTCGCGCCGCCTGGCACCTGGGCCCGCCAGCGCTCCACGCACGCGCAGCGCCCAGCCGAGCCACCGCCAGCCCGCGCGGCCGCCTGCTGTCGCCTGCCCGGGGCCGCGCAGCGCCCGAGCCGCGGCTGCGCCGTGCGCCGGCTCCTGTGCCGCTCGCCCAGCTTGCTCCCGCGCCTGGAGCTGGCTCACCCGCTGTCGCCCGGGGCAGGAGCGCCCCTGGCCTGCTGCTGGAACGGAGCAGAAGGGGAGAGGAAAGGAGCAGGGAGGGAGAGGATAAGGCCAGGAGGGGCGGCAGGGAATTAAATCAGTGCTAGAGTTGGACGACGCGTGGTAATTTGGCAGCAGGAGGTGGCACGGTTGGAGAAACAGCGGTGAACCGCAGTTCAGAGGAGCAGAGAAGCGCCAGAGGAGGAAGACAAAGGAAATTTCCCAAGGACTCATTTGTAATTTTAGAAAATTGCAGGGACCTCTCGGTAAAGTAAATTTAACTACTGTTCTAGGGCTCAAACATAAATATGATCAAAATGAAAGTTGTACAACTTTTCGAACTCTACAACTTTGTTTTAGGGGTTGAATTCCAAAACTCACAATATGAAGTTTTATTTTAAGACTTGGACTAAATTTGAATTTTATAACATTTTTGTTATTGTTAGTATAAATTATATATAACCTTGGGCCTGTTCGCAATTTGCTAAGTAAGTCATGATTGCTTACATTATTACCTTTTTACTTCTAGTAATTTTGGAAAGTTACTTTTGTAAATCACCTATTTTGCATAAAAGGACCTGTACTTTTGTAAAATTACATACATACCCCTATTTCCTCAACTTTACTCAAATTTTTACACGATTTAACTCATACACTTCTAATGTAGCTGTTGGGTAAAAATATAGATTTTTACAAAACATAAAGTAAGAAAAATATATTTGCAAAACTAATCTTCACTTATTTTGAAGTTCCTTCTTATCAAATTACATTTTGCAAAAACAACCCTAGTTTTTCCATAATTACGAAAATACCCTTTTTACTTAAGATTTTCAAGAACTTCATACAAACACACAAAAGTTTTACACTAACAAGCATACACTTCACACTATCAAAATATAAGCCTAGCATTACAAATACACAAACTGTCACAGCCTTCCCCCCTAAAAAGAATCTCGTCCCGAGATTCGGACGAAAGATTCTTAAAGGAAGAGAAGCAAATTATTTATTAGAAGTAACAGGAAGCAATCACACCAATGATAAAAGTCGTTGAAGTATGACAAGATGAGTGTAGCGAGAGCAAGAATAAATGGTACATAGATGAGTTTGACAAGATCAGAGAGAACAAGATGATTGAGTTCTCGCAAAGCTAAGATCATCGCATGACGATGATAAATGTCGGCAACATTCATCACAAAGCTCATGGATAGCAAGTGAGGATAATACGAGAGATTGATAAGTGATGGTTGAAACATTTCTGCTCAGAGTTTATTATCTGAATAAGTTGAATGATGTTGATTGCAAAACATGCCTATTTAGACCGATGCAATCAAGGGATAATGACAAAATGCTCTAACTCTGATCGTGATGCACTGTTGAGATGTATGATTGCAATGATGATGCAACATGAAGATGGAGAATTCTATGCACGATCAAGATGGTGCGTAAGACACAATGCAATTACCATGATGCTGACCGAATGATGCATACCCTATGATGCGAGGATGATGATACTTGCAATGTATGCACATATGAAATGCATGAGGTATGATGCATATGACTCGCGTCTTACAACCGTTCTCTCGTAACTAACACTTGGGTAGGTCTATATCCTTGGGCGAGGATCAAAAGTTAGGACACTAATAAGGTTGCACAGGAAAAGTTTGCAGTGGGGTTACGTCACATATACCTAGTCGCCAGTGCGCTCCTAATGGCTCAATCATATGGCTGCAGCACACATGAGGCCTTAGGTTCCGTCACGGCAACATGGTCATGTGATTAAACACCACCACAAAAGAAGAATAGCAACCTTGTAGTGCCAACAACAACAAGATAGACTTAGGAAATCGAAGACAACCTAAAGCTGTACTAAAAGCACACCCGTTAGTCAGTCTACGGATTTTCGATAATGATGCAATACCATGCACTAACCAAGATGGTATGTGTTATGATGCATAACTTTTGCCGGGAGGATTGTATTCAAAAAGTAATTATGGTCATACATCTTTTTAATTTGTCAAAAATCATCTGAGCAGAAATCGAAGGTGCAACATTTCAGATGTTGTAATCGGAATGGTCAACAATATATGGTATAACACTAAGAAAGGATAGATAAATCACTAGATGATAGATTGAAGGGTTCGATGATAGTTATCAAGATTTAACTATCAAAGGAGAAGTTCAATGGTTCTGCCGAAACAGATTTAAAGCAAAATCAAGGATTTAATTTAGCTGTCAAGCTAAGATTGGTGGTAGGGTTCAAACATAACCCAATCCACTTGATTCACCAAAGACGGTTTTAACTCTAAATTAGTCTAGCATATTACGTTAACTCCTACAACACAAAGTCTAGGCAAGCATTCAGATACAACACATGTTTCAGTACATCAACATATTAAACAAGTCAATCAGGTCAATCCAAGATGTCATGATGCATGCACGTTCTACACGTCCTCACAAACATAAATAACTGCCAAGTAATCTTGGTCTTACGTGGTTAGTTACGGTGGCACAATATATACGTCTCTCACTATTAACTAGTCGATAAACCCTATCCGTCCTAGTTTCGGAATCGTGGTTAGTGTACCTGCAGAAAACCACAATGCATATATTGAACCTTTCATGCCAGCATGTCATTAAAGCGTCCCCAATCATTACTGTTCACTATAGAAACAGCATCTGTACAATTACCGCCGTACAGACAACGTTAGCATACGTTATCGAGATAACGTATTCACGGGGGTACCGCAAAAATGCGGGGGTATGAACTGCGATCGCCATACCCTGCGCCGAACCATATACTCCCAATGTAGTCAACCGAGGTTGGTACATTGGCAGCATCTCAAGTAGGCCACTGCTTGAGAAACAGCGTTCGGTTCGCATCACCGACGGGAAGGCCAAGCTCCCTCAGTTGGCTGAGGATCCTTACCTTCTTACCTCACCATCGAAGATGTCGTTACAAAAAGTAAAGTTGGGTTGTGCATGAAATTAAGTTTCAACTGAAAAGTAATGCTGGTAATTAGGGTTATATATATACATATATTATAGCCACCTCTAGTTCCCTTAAACATCACCCTAGGGCTTTACGTATTATACATAATCCTTAACGAATCCAACGTAGTTTTGCCAAATACTTTGTTGGTCAAACTTTTATACTGAAAACATTTTTAAGGTAAAATGTATCTCCAGGGTAACCTTATAGCTCTGATACCAGCTGTGGCAGAACCAACCTGAATTATACCGGCTCAAGTACGCGAGTCCATTCCAGAGGGCCCGACGTACTTCAAACGGTATAATCCCTTGGCCTGTCGGGTAACGTCCCGATAAACCACCAATACACAGGATCAAATAAGGTTACCTCACACGAAGGTGAGTCCAGAGATATAATCACCACATATTTTACATCACAGGGAATCACTTTACAAGAGTTTTCACAATAGAGCAAAGTTTCAAATTTATAGAAAACCAAACAATCTGATAAAGTTATGGTTTTTAGCAGCGGAAATCATACGTGATGATCTACAGTACGTCATCAAGACAGATGTCATGCTAAGCCCGGGCACGACATCACTTGATATCACCAGGGCTGGCCGAGGACGGATCCATTCCACGGACCAATCATCTGGAAGAGCACAGGGCCAAGGCAAGGAAAGAGTAGGGTCTTCATAGATATCACCTGAAAAATATTCAACTAGCAAGGCTGAGTATACTAATACTCAGCAAGGCTTACCCGTCTTATGGTATACTTAGCCATGTAACTAGACTTATGAAGGCTTTTAGCTTTGGGTAGAATTTTCAGCTGAAAAGCAACAAAGAGTAGATCCTTACTTTCAACTTTTAGCTTTCAGATTCTAGTGGATTAACCATTCTAGGTAAGCACCTATAACTATTCAATCATGGTAGAATCTTTACTCAAACATCATCTTTGATAATCACATAATTGCTCTTGTTACTCTATGTAGTAAAGGGGATAAGCAGTCTCATTTCATCGTGAGAGGCGGACGATTCTGAATCGAGATTCAACCCTTGCAAGGTAAACCTAACACACACGCTTGGAACACCACAGGGTCGTTCCGAAGCAACCGTTTGCCTTTCATTCCGACTCGTGGATCAGGGCCACCACAAGCGACTGCAGGTCATATGCACTACAAAAGTGCAGGACGTACGTCTGTAGCGCGACTACAAAACCCGTACTCCTGGTTGCCCAGCAACACATATGCCTACACGTCGAACAAAGTAACCAAAAGAAGCAAATACATGTGGTGGGAGGTATGTCCACTCCTCGGGCCGATCGGTTACTAGGCTTACCGCTTACCATATTTCACGGCATGTGGCTAGTACTTTCAAACGCTTAACCACCGCTACCACACATTGCGACCTTAACAAATTCATCAACACAGACGGGGTATCATCTTGACCATGATACCTCACAATTCCCGTCCGGCATCCTTATAGTGATAGCAGGAATGTAAACATTACAATTCCTATATCGCGCGAGTGACAGGAAATCACTCGACTTCTACCGGTCCTATAAGCAGAGCAGCTAGTCGGACTCAGTTCTAGTGTTCCATACATTGGTTCCTGGAATAATGCAACTAAGGTTTCCAAACAATTCCTAAGAACCTAATGCATAGAGATAAATATAAATAATATAGGTTGCAGTGTAGTAAAGTAGGGGTTATGTCCGGGGCTTGCCTTTACTGGTGGGGCTGAAGTCAGTAAAGTTAAGATCTTCTGAACTTTGGTTCAGGGCTTCAGATAATTCAGTGACGAAGTTCCCAGGGTCTTCAGAATAACCTCCTTCTGATTCCGGAATTAGCTGGTAATTTCCTGGCGAGAGTGGTCGAATCTATATGATATGCAAGATGGAGTTCAATGAATGCATACACTCTCATTTCAATTCATAATAAAGTTGCAATCTAAATAAAAGAACATTACATTTCGACAAATAATCTAACTACCCTATACTGGGCAGTCATTTATCGAGTATTAACTAAACTAACTAGTTACGTTAAGCAACAGGGTGGGTTACCCTAAACATTTATACTAACTTCATTAGGTAGTATGTTTGGTTATCTAATTGGTTGGTGTATAGGTCTTGGCCTTAATCGATGAGGATGAAACAAGTTTAGCTGACTGATGTGCTTTGGTCGGGCCTAACAGAGATGTGTCTACTGTGCGATCTTACTGATCTAGGGTTGTGTACTTTGGTCTGGGTAGCCGATTGACAAGTGCACTGGTTTTCTAATTGATCGATGAAAACATCGATCACTTTAGTAGAGGGATGTTTCCTAAAGCGGCTGTGTCCTAGCTAATCTGTGTGAGCATCGACGTACTTAACTGATCACATGCGTACCAGCATAGCGGATCCATGCTTTAGCAAAACTAGTCGATCAGTGATTTGACCTTCTAGCCGATTTAGTATATCGGCACATTCGCCGATTTATACATCGGGTAGAATTAGTCGAGTGATGTATCGGCATAGCTAGTTGACTAAAGCAAGTAACTAGCCGATGGTGTATTGATAGACTAGTCAAACTATGTAACCGTACGGTCTGTGTCTCAACGTATTCAGCCGATGGGTGGATCAGCTGTGTAGCCGGTTTTCATCCTTAATGTTCTCCTATATTTACTGGGGCATATCAGCTGCGTAGCTGATTGTCCTATTCTGCACTGGTTGTGCCTAACTAAGATGTGCTTAAGTGTTATCTTAGGTAACTAGATGTGGTTACATCGGCTGGATTACATCAACACAACAATTGAGTGCTGTACAGCTGATGGAGTTATCTAAGTTAGATCTATTTCAAGATTTAGATGTAACAGAACACTAATATTAAACTAGGTTGGTGAGACCATAAGTGCGGAGTTAGACAAAAGAGAATGTGGTTGAGGATATGTAACCGGTAAGCATATAGCCGATCTCTCAGCCGATAAATCGGCTGATAATAGTGTGTGGATAAGAATGAGAAAACTAAGGATTGACCGGCCATATTTGACCGCTATGGGAAACAACTGGAATCGGCTTAGATCAGTGGATAACAGAACTCTAAGATCGTGTGTGTATCTCCGATACGTCGACTATGTGCAGCCGATACGTTATCAAAATCGGATGGCTAGTCGATCTGTGAACATCAGCATGGTAGCCGATCAGGGTATGTAACTATTTGATTGTGTATTGGTAAACTAGTCGATAGTGTGAATATCGACCAAGCTAATATGTGCGCATGCGTTAGATTTGTGAATCGGCACATGTAGCCGATTCTCTATGCTGTACTGGCTGTGCTTGGCCGATAAATACGTTCTCTTATTGAATGTGCCTATCCGACTCTTGACTAGAGTGTTAACCGAAGTAATCAGTGTTTAAGTGGTTCGATGATATTAACAAATAACTGATTAATGCATAACCGGCGTGGTTGTCTAAATCGGACCAGGTCGATTAGGGCACTAACATTGGATCGGACCGATAGGGTGGTTAACATCGGCCGAGGGGCTTTTGCCGATAAGGAAGAAGTCAAAAGGCTCATGGTCTATAGGGTTACGCCTATCGAAAATCGGCTGAACTAATAGCCGATTGCTAAGCCTGGTTACAAAGGTATATCAACTAAGTAGTCGATACACAAGGTATGACCAGGATCTTTATATAGGAAGGGGCTCTAACAATATTGCAATCAAGACTGAAGTAAAGGCATAAGCATCCATATGAATAAAAGGTTAATCAATCATCACAAAAAAAAAGTCTGCCATAGGGGCAGCAAGTACATCAGGCATGTTGCACAATTTATCTTTAATCAATCTATAGCAAGAACTTTGGCTACCAATAGCTAATTAAGTTTAGCGTCACACAAATAATAGGTTAAATATAAATCAAACATTTCACGTTCGAACTAGACTTCTCTTATGCTTTAAAGTTGTACAACAAGTCTAATTAAGGTTCGAACACGCAGTACAATGAACATATTGCAATAACAAGCACATACGACTAAACATAACTTTAAGTGGATATGCTTAACTATTTCTTCTATAAAATAAATTGAATTGATTAACATAAAAGAATTTAAGTTACAAAACAAAATTAGGTTTGAAAATTCCATATCAATTCATACTTAATCTATAAAAATTGTATACCAAAAATCATGATCTACAAAGTTAATACGTAGGAGCTATGAATTTTACACTCTCTCTTATCTTAGATTTAACATAGATTCTAAACTATTTGGTTTCATATCAAACTCACTTAATAGAAATTATAGAGTTCAAAACTTAGTTTCAAACAAAACTGGTTTTGTAATTTTTGGAATTTCCTACACTTCTCTATTGAATTTACAAGTTAAAAATATCACTCACATGAAATAATGAACACCCATCCACTTCTATTCTAAATACAGTACAAACTACCTATTTTCACAGCATGGTCATAAAACAAAAGTGATAGAATTTGAAATGAAGATTCAAGTACAACTGGTTTCATATTTTTTTGAATTTTCTACGATTTTCTAAGGATTTTCAAAGTTCAGCACATCACTTCACATGAAACAATAAGCACCTTTACACACGGGTCCTCGAACTGTACTGTTCTCATGAGTCTAGACTTCGCAGAAAACACCCTGAACTTGTTTTAATTGCTGCACAAGGTCCCTCACCTGCAAACAGAGCAGAGGAGGCGCTTGGGGAGGTCGGTTCCAGTAGGGGAAGGTCATGCCGGGGACCGGGAAGCTCGAGCAGTTCACTGGGAGTCTTTTTTGAGAGTCAGAAGGTGAGGAGGAAGACCGGAAGGATGTTCTCGACAGTGGGGGGGAACACAGTGAAGCAGGCAGCTCCGGCCGAGCCATACCACGCACCAGCACGCTGCGCTTGCCGCGGCCCACGCCCGGGCCTGCCTGCGCAGCGCCCGCTCGCGCACGCCCGGCCCTCGCGCCAGCCGCCGCCAGCACTTGCTGCCGCGCGCGCGCCAGCTCGCGCACCGGCCGAGCCGCGGCCGGCTGCCGCTGCTGGGCCCGCTCGCCCTCGTGCCCGCGCTGCCGCAGCTGCGCTCGCCCCTGCGCCCGCAAGCCACCGAGCGCCTGCCGCCTGCGTGCGTCGCGCCGCCTGGCACCTGGGCCCGCCAGCGCTCCACGCACGCGCAGCGCCCAGCCGAGCCACCGCCAGCCCGCGCGGCCGCCTGCTGTCGCCTGCCCGGGGCCGCGCAGCGCCCGAGCCGCGGCTGCGCCGTGCGCCGGCTCCTGTGCCGCTCGCCCAGCTTGCTCCCGCGCCTGGAGCTGGCTCACCCGCTGTCGCGCGGGGCAGGAGCGCCCCTGGCCTGCTGCTGGAACGGAGCAGAAGGGGAGAGGAAAGGAGCAGGGAGGGAGAGGATAAGGCCAGGAGGGGCGGCAGGGAATTAAATCAGTGCTAGAGTTGGACGATGCGTGGTAATTTGGCAGCAGGAGGTGGCACGGTTGGAGAAACAGCGGTGAACCGCAGTTCAGAGGAGCAGAGAAGCGCCAGAGGAGGAAGACAAAGGAAATTTCCCAAGGACTCATTTGTAATTTTAGAAAATTGCAGGGACCTCTCGGTAAAGTAAATTTAACTACTGTTCTAGGGCTCAAACATAAATATGATCAAAATGAAAGTTGTACAACTTTTCGAACTCTACAACTTTGTTTTAGGGGTTGAATTCCAAAACTCACAATATGAAGTTTTATTTTAAGACTTGGACTAAATTTGAATTTTATAACATTTTTGTTATTGTTAGTATAAATTATATATAACCTTGGGCCTGTTCGCAATTTGCTAAGTAAGTCATGATTGCTTACATTATTACCTTTTTACTTCTAGTAATTTTGGAAAGTTACTTTTGTAAATCATCTATTTTGCATAAAAGGACCTGTACTTTTGTAAAATTACATACATACCCCTATTTCCTCAACTTTACTCAAATTTTTACACGATTTAACTCATACACTTCTAATGTAGCTGTTGGGTAAAAATATAGATTTTTACAAAACATAAAGTAAGAAAAATATATTTGCAAAACTAATCTTCACTTATTTTGAAGTTCCTTCTTATCAAATTACATTTTGCAAAAACAACCCTAGTTTTTCCATAATTACGAAAATACCCTTTTTACTTAAGATTTTCAAGAACTTCATACAAACACACAAAAGTCTTACACTAACAAGCATACACTTCACACTATCAAAATATAAGCCTAGCATTACAAATACACAAACTGTCACAGAAATTCCCCAAGGACTTATGCGTAAATTTAGAAAACTGCAGGGACCTTTCTGTAAAACATAAATTTCCCATTACTCTAAAACCCAAATGAAGAAATGCCCAAAATGAAAGTTGGAGAGTTTTTCAAACTCTACAACATTGCTTTAGGGCCCAAGTTCAGAAACTCAAAACTTACATCTTTACACACTAAATTTTGAACAAAAGTTGGATTTGAATTGCAATCATTTATGACACGCCATGATGACGGGATAGACTCGTCATAATGATTGGATAGATATGTCATGATAACTTGCATCTTTTACACTTTAGTCCTGAGTAACTTTGAAAGTTACTTTTGTAAAGCAAATACTTGCATAAAAGGACTTGTACTTTTATAAAATCACATAAACACCCTTATTTTCACAACTTTACCCAAAATTTTGTACACACTTCAACACGCACATTTCAAATGAAACTTTTGGATAAATATATATTTTTTATAGGACATAACTAAGAAAAACATGTTTACGAAACCACCCTTCACTTATTTTGAAATTACCCCTTATCCAAATACATTTTGCAAAAATAACTCTAGGTTTTTCTATAATTACAAAAATACCCTTTTTACTTGCACTTTAAATTTTCAAAAGCTTCACACAAGCTTTACGCTAACAAACACATACTTCACACTAACAAATATATGTCTAGCATTACAAGTACATGAACTGTCACAGTCTCAGAACTTGATTCTAAGCATGGGGACCCTGTTCTTAGCCCCCACCATTCTTCTTCTGGCAGTCAGTTCTCTGTAGGCAAATTCGATGATTTCTAGTTGTTAAATCGTCGACTTCCTTCTAGTTGTAATCTGTGAGGAGTGAGATGCTTTAGTTAATGTGTAGTTTGCTTAGACCATGTGCCATTTGATGTAACATAGATGGCCGGTGTATGGATCCTATGGTTGAGTCATGAGGGAAAACTATCAACATCCACGTTGTAATATGAGCTTCATGTTTTATCTTCTTGATCCTTATCTTGATGTTCTGAAATGAGATGATTGAATGGAATATGTGCCTTACTTATACGAATAATGTATCTTTTGAAATTGGGAGTAAGGTTATGTGATTAATAATGGGTATCTCCTTTATTTCAGATGGTTGGAGTCACGCGTGGGACCCCGGAAGGCTTCCAGGCAGAACAAGTCAGTGGTTCCCAACAACGCCACCGCCACCTCCTAACCTAGCCGAGGTGATGGCACGGCAAACAAAACTTCTTAATCTGCTGGTACAAGCACAACAGAACCAGCAACGTCAACAGTTTCGAGGAGGTCGTGATGACCTCAACCCTCCAGCGGCCAGTTATCAGGACTCTCTTAGTACCCAACCTCCATTCTTCAGTAAGGCTGAAGAACCTTTGGACGCTGATGCCTGGTTTCATATCATCGAATCGAAGTTTGCCCTTTTGACTATACCTTGTGCGGACTCGAATAAGGCTTCTTTTGCTGCCCAGCAGCTCCGCGGTACTGCTCGTATATGGTGGGATAATTTCTACGCCATGCAGCCCGCAGGACATGTCATCTCCTGGGATGAGTTCCGGACTGCATTTAGGGCGCATTATATTCCCGAGGGGTTACTGGAACGGAAGTTGAACGAGTTCTTGGCACTTACCTAAGGTTCCAATACGATACTACAGTATGCACAGACTTTTAATCATCTGTGCCAATATGCTGGTTATCATGCTGATAATGATGCCAAGAAACAAGACCGTTTTCGTCGTGGCCTTAATACCAAGCTCAAGGAGCGCCTGAATCTGATTAGGGCTAACAATTTTAGCGAGCTGGTTAATATGGACTTAACCCAGGAGAATTGTATCATGGCACATCGTGCTTAGAAGAAAAGAAAGACTCCTACTGGACCCTCAAGTGCTCAATCACCAAGATATCGGGTTGTTCCTAACACCCAGATTAGAGCACCACAGAGGAATGCCCCGTTTGGCAAATTGGTTTTTAGGCCGCCCCAACAGCAAGGCAAATATAGACCTCCCATATCTCCACAGCAACAACAGCAATCTGGCCCAAAACCAAATGTACAACAAGCTCCACAGAGAGGCTGTAGTTATCGCTGTTTCAATTGTGGGAGTGCAAACCATTTTATCAGGGATTGTCCGCGGCCCAAGAAACCTAACCAAGGACAAGGTCCCAATCAGGGTAACCAGAACAAGGGTAAAAGACCAATGATGCAAGTTCGGCAAGGACGAATCAACTTCACCACCCTTGCAGAACTTCCGGACGGAGCCCCCGTCATGTCGGGAACATTTTCTATCCATCACCAACCAGTTATTACATTATTTGATTCTAGAGCAACTCATAGTTTTATTAGTAACAACTGTAGTACCCGAATAGGACTTGATCCTTGTCTTACCTAAGGATCATATGTGATCTCTACCCCTGGAGGAAAGATTTCCTCTAATCAAATGGTTAAAAGTGTGCCAATTCGATTAGGCAGCCAAGTGATTAAAACTGATTTGGTATTGCTAAATTTAGAGGGTATTGACGTTATACTTGGGACGAATTGGATGACTGAATATCGAGTACTGCTGGACATTTCTTCCCGAGTTATTGAAATTGATTCACCATATCATGGAACCACTACCCTCTATCTACCCCAGCAGGAATATCTACATTCTTGTACTTATGCTATCACAGATATTAAAGTAAAAGATATTCCTGTAGTTTGTGAGTTTCCCGATGTATTTCCAGATGATTTGCCTGGAATGCCACCAGACAGAGACATCGAATTCATTATTGAACTTCAACCGGGCACTGCTCCTATTTCCAAGAGGCCATATCGTATTCCTCCAAATAAATTAGCCGAGTTAAAAATCCAACTTCAAGATCTTCTTGATAAAGGTTTCATACGCCCAAGTGCTTCACCTTGGGGTTGTCCCACTCTCTTCGTCAAGAAGAAGGACAATAGCCTAAGGCTATGTGTCGATTATCGTCCACTCAATGTGGTCACTATCAAAAATAAGTATCCACTTCCCCATATTGATATTTTGTTCGATCAACTAGCTAGAGCTAAGGTTTTTTCTAAAATCGACTTACGCTCTGGCTATCATCAGATCAAAATCAAGCCTTGTGATATTCCAAAGACGGCCTTCTCGACCAAATATGGGTTATATGAATATCTGGTTATGTCCTTTGGGCTCACTAACGCCCCGGCATATTTCATGTATCTCATGAATTCAGTTTTTATGCTGGAACTTGATAAGTTTGTCATGGTCTTCATCGACGATATTCTTATATATTCCAAGAATAATGAAGACCATGCCAATCATTTACGTATCATTCTTCAACGACTACGTGATCATCGCCTTTACGCCAAATTCTCAAAATGTGAATTTTGGCTGGATAGTGTGAAATTTCTGGGACACATTATCTCTAGCAAAGGCATATCAGTTGACCCAACTAAAGTTCAGGAAGTTATGGATTGGAAGCCTCCAACCTCAGTCCATCAAATTTGAAGTTTCCTTGGATTGGCAGGATACTATCGCCGATTCATTCCAGACTTCTCTAAAATACCCAAGCCTATGACTGAGCTACTCAAGAAAGAAGTTAAATACCTATGGGATGATAAATGTGATGAAGCATTCCATACCTTGAGGAAGCTTCTAACAACCGCGCCCGTGTTAGCTCAGCCAGATAACACCCAGCCTTTTGATGTCTAATGTGATGCTTCTGGGACTGGTCTTGGTTGTGTTCTAATGCAAAACCACCGAGTCATTGCCTATGCATCCAGAGCGCTCCGAAATCATGAGCAAAACTATCCTACTCATGACCTGGAATTGGCAGCAGTTGTTCACGCTCTTAAAATCTGGAGACATCATCTTATGGGTGTTAAGTGTAACATTTACACTGACCATAAGAGCCTCAAATATATCTTTACCCAAGCGGATTTGAATATGAGGCAAAGGCGATGGTTAGAATTGATCAAAGACTATGACCTTGAGGTATATTACCATCCCGGTAAAGCAATGTGGTTGTGGATGCACTCAGCCGCAAGGCACATTGTCACTGCTTATCTATAGCAACTATCAGTGATACTCTCTGTAATCATATGAGAAAACTCAATCTAGAAATCATTCCTCAAGGCAGTCTAAATCTTTTATCCATGGAGAATACCCTTCGAGATAAAATCATCATGTCACAGCTACATAATGAGGGTATCAGAATTATCAAACTAAAACTATCTCAAGGAGAAGCTAAATATAAGTGTTTTTGTACTGATCCTCAAGGAGTCTTGTGGTTCAACAAACGCCTTGTTGTGCCAAAAGATCATCAACTTCAAAAACAAATCCTTGATGAAGCCCATCTATCCAAATTCTCTATTCATCTCGGTAGCACCAAAATGTATCAAGATTTACGACAACATTTTTGGTGGACCAGAATGAAAAGAGAAATTGCCAAATATGTATCTGAGTATGATACATGACAGAAGGTCAAAGCTAGTCATCTTAAGGCATCTGGTACACTTCAACCATTACCCATTCCGTCATGGAAGTGGGAAGACATTAGTATGGATTTCATTGTTGGTCTTCCTAACACGTCCCAAAAATATGACTCCATATGGGTAATCATTGATAGACTCACAAAAACGGCTCATTTTCTTCCCGTACATACTACTTACTCCGCCAAGAAATATGCTGAAGTCTATCTTGATCAAATCATTCGGTTACACGGTGTTCCTAAGACCATTATCTCTGATCGAGGGTCACCATTCATTGCACATTTCTGGGAACAATTACAGGATGCTCTTGGAACTAAACTGATTTGAAGTTCTGCGTATCATCCCCAAACAGATGGACAAACTGAGCGAGTTAATCAAATCCTTGAAGACATGCTCCGAGCTTGTATTATTCATTATGGTACAAGCTGGGACAAGTATCTTGCTTTGGCTGAATTCTCTTACAACAACAGCTATCAGTCTAGTCTTCAAATGGCACCTTTTGAAGCGTTATACGGTCGCAGATGTTGAACCCCTTTAAGTTGGTCTGAGACCGGTGAACGCAAAATCTTTGGACCGGATCTAGTTGTTGAAGCTGAGGATAAAGTTAGAATTATTCAAACTAACCTTAAGACAGCCCAATCTAGACAAAAGAGTTATGCAGATCGAAGAAGGAAACCTCTGCAATTCCAAGTAGGAGATTTTGTATATCTCCGAGTATCTCCTACCAAAGGTGTTCAGCGTTTCAGCATAAAAGGAAAACTAGCACCCCGATATGTCGGACCCTTCAAAATTCTTGAAATTTGTGGCCCAGTGGCTTACAAACTTCTCCTTCCACCTCAAATGGCTGCTATTCATGATATTTTCCATGTCTCCCAACTTAAAAAGTGTATCAAGATACCCACGGAGATTGTAGAAACCCGAGCAGCTGAGATCGGACCTGATCTATCCTATATTGAACAACCCATCCGAATCTTCGATACCAAGGAAAGGGTCACCAGAAGAAAGAAAATCAAAATGTACAAAATCTTATGGGATCATCATACTGAAGAAGAAGCAACTTGGGAAACAGAATCCTATCTCCAACAGAATTTCCCAACTTTCCTTTCAACGAATTCCCTAAATCTGATCGTCTAATTTTGTTCATCTTTCGAATCTCGGGACGAGATTCTTTTTAGGGGGGAAGGCTGTGATATCCAGGTAATAAGGGATATAGTCTCTAAATTCTAGTGTGGAGTAGGCATGTTTGTTATAGGTAGTACAAAGGGCTAAGGGTGTATTTGTAATTTCTATACAATATAGGCCTCTAAGTGCATGATGGGTGGTTTGGCAGGTAGCCTTGAAACCTAGGATAAAATTAATGTTAGGTGCAAAATTTATGTTATCATAAGGAAAATAAGCCCTTAAGCAAGTGTAGGGGCCTATTTGTAAATAAACTTAAGCTATAGGGTCTTTTATGCAAATAACTGTGGAATAGAAGTAACTTTCATGTTTACCTGAGGGCCTACTTGTAAAAAATACTAGTCATCATGACATTTCATGAATATTTGCAAATATATCAAAAATTTGATCAAAACCTCGTTTGGTAAGGACAGGGGTGATTTAAATTCTACCTTGATTCAAAATTCAACAAGTAATGTTGCAAACTTTGAGTTTCTGAATTTGAGTCCTAAAGCAAGTTTGTAGAGCTTGAAAAACTCTACAACTTTCATTTTGGACATTTTCTCATTTGATCTTTAGATCAGTGAGAATTTTTAGTTTTCTGAAAAACCCTTGAACTTTCCAAGTTTTCCAAATCAGCCCTTGGACTTTTCCCCTTCATCTTCTACCTCTGCACCCTCTGCTCTGCTGCTACCTGCTCTGCCGCCGGCACAGGACCTCCCCCCTGGCCACTGCCCTGCCCTCGCCGCCGTTCATCTCCTGCCTACTCTCTCCCCACGCGTCCCCCCCTACTCCTGTCGCCGTTGTAGCCTTCCCTGGTGTCCTCCTGTGTGCGCGCCACGGTGCTTCCGAGCGCTCGCCGGCTGCCACCTCGCCGCCCGCTGTTCTGGGTGCAGCCGTGCCCATCCCTTTCTCCTTCCTTTTCCTTCACTTCTGCAGACCAAGTGTTGTTACAAACCCGACCACACTTCCTCTTCCTCCAGCTGCATTGCCATATCTTCTTCCTCGCGACACCGAGCCGCCGCCGTTGTTTCTCACCGGAATACTCCCCACTCGCGCCACCCCGCCCAAATTCACATGGCCAGCTGCTTCTCCACCCTCTTCCCCAGCCCCTCGACTTGATCTAGCCCAGTCCCCAACCTTCCTCCACCGGAATTGCCCTCACCCCGAGCCGCCGCTCACCGGAGCCGTCCGAGCTCGACCCCGTCGTCGACAGCTCCCTCCGCTTGAACTCCAACTCCTCCAGGTATACATATCGACTCCCCGTAGCACACCGATGCTCGTGCGCGTGTTTGACCTCCATGTTCGCCGGCCCTTAGCCGGGAACGGTGATGCGCCGCCACGGCCGCTGCACCCTCCCGTTGTCGACCATGTTCCACTGCCGCCCATCCAGCACACCCTCTTCCCGTACACTCCCTGGGTCCAGTAGGTCGTGTTTAGCCCGTCCTCCTCGCTGGAAAGCTCACCGCCGGCAAGAACACCACCTAAGCCGATCAGCCGGCCGTCGCCAAGGTCAGGTAGGGACCCATCTGCAAATAGATTTCTCGCCCCAGGGACCCCAGCGCAAGAATGCCCGAGCCCCCCCCCCCCCCCCCCCCTAAGTCTGCTATTATTTCATGTGATGCTGCTGCTGTCTTGTAAATTTTATGACAAACTGTAGAAAAATCCAAAAATTACAAAACTAATTTTACTAGAAACTAGATTTTAAAATCTACAACTTTTGTTAAATGAGTTTGGTTTGAATCTGAGTATTTTTGAATCTATTTTAAATCTAAGATAAGGGAGTATAATGTCCATAGCTCCTACATGTTAACTTTGTTGATCATGATTTTTGGTATACAATTTCTATAGATTATATATGAATTGATGTGGAATTTTCAAACCTAATTTTGTTTTGTAACTTAAATTCTTTTAAGTTGATCAATTCAATTTGTTTTATTGTAGAATTAGCTAAGTATACCCATTAAAGCTTAACTAACTAGATTTCTTGGTCATAATCTTTTAAGTATGCAATTGATCTATGTTTAAATTTTCAAAACTTTATAACTTTATTTACCCAAGGTTTACATTCAAATTTGAATTTAATTTAAACTTGAAATATTTTAATTCTTGTTTTCAATTAAATCAATGCTATAGTCATAAGTTGAATGTAAATGATTCAAAACTTAGATCCCTTCTTGTAACATAAGTTCTTGAGTGTTAGCCTTTTGGATTACAGCTTATCATGAAATAAAGTAAAAAGAGTATGCATTTTTTAATTTTATATCTTTGCATACCATGTAGACCCGACTACTCTCGCCGACGGTGATTACGAGCTGATCGCGGATCAAGCCGTGGAAATTCCTGCAGACCCCGAAGACGCCGTCGAAAGTCTAACTGAAGCTCCGAACCAAAGTTCGGAAAATGTTGACACTACTACCCCCAACCCTACACAAGAAGGCAAGCCCCGGACATAACCCACTATTTTGAATACACTGCAATCTATATCTATTGTATAATTCTATGTATTAAGTTCCTAGGAATTGCTTGAATTGCATTCTCCTAGGAACCAATATGTTGGATACTAGCACTTGAGTCCGAATAGCTGCTATGCTAATAGGACCAGTAGAAGTCGGGTGATTCCCTGTCACTCGCGTGATATAGGAATTGTAATGTTTACATTCCTACAGTCACTATAAGGATGACGGACGGGAAGAATATGAGGTATCATGGTTGAGATGATACCCCGTCTGTGTTGATGAATTTTGATAAGGTCGCAGTGTGTGGTGATCGGGGTTAAGCGTTTGAAAGTACTAACCACATGCCGTGAGTTTTGGGTAAGCGGCAAGCCTAGTTGCCAATCGGCCCGCGGAGTGGACATACCTCCCACCACTTGTATTTTGGTTCTTCCTGTTACTCGATTCGACGTGTGGGAATACGTGTTGCTAGGCAACCAGGAGTACGGACATGTAGTCGAGCTACAGGCGTACGTCCTGCACTTTGGAAGTGCGTATGGTCCTGCAGTCATTTGTGGTGGATCTGATCCACGAGTCGAAATGAAAGGCAAACGGTTGCTTCGGAACGATCCTTTGGCGTTCCAAGCGTGTGAGTTAGGTTTATCCTTGCAAGGCTTAAAATTCAATTCAGAATCATCCGTTTCTCGCGAAGATTGAGACTGCTTGATCCCTTTGTCACATAGAGTAACAAGAGCAATATTATGATTATCAAAGATGATGCTTGATCAAAGATTATACCATGCTTGCTTAGCTATAGGTGCTTACCTAGACTAGATAATCAACTAGAATCTGGAAACTAAAAGATAAAATTAAGGATTTACTCTTAGTGCTTTCAGCTCAAAAACTAAATCTAGGACCAGAGTAAACCTTCATAATATCTAGTTACATGGCTAAGTATACCATAACCGGGTAAGCCTTGCTGAGTATTAGAATACTCAGTCTTGCCTCATAATTTTGTTCAGGTAATCCTTCAGTTGACTCAGCTCTACCTGTACTGTGGCCCTACCCTTTGCCTGATGGTTGGTCCGTGGAGTGGGACCCGTCCCCGGCCAACGCAGACCCCTCCGAGTGATGTCATGCAAGGGCAAGCATGACATCTGCACTGGCAACATGTACAATGCCGTACTTTAAACTCCGCTGCATAACTTAAAACTTACAGTTGTTTTGTAATAATTTCCCTCTGTTGGGAAAATTTATGTCACTTTTGAATACTTCTGTAATATATTTGCCTGTGATGTAAAATGTGATGGCATTTGTATCTCTGGACTCGCCTTCGTGCAGGGTACCTCGTTTGATCCTGCTTTCGGTGGTTTATCGGGACGTTACCCGACAGACCCAAGGATTATACCATTTGAAGCACGTTGAAGCCCTCTAGAGTGGACTCGCATGCTTGAGCTGGTGTAATTCAGATTGGTTCTGCCACAAAGGGGGGAGATTGAAAGATATCTAGGCCCCTTAGTGGGTTTTGGTGGTAGATGACAAAGCACATATATATCTAATCATGCTATCGAGCATGTGTGCAGGGGCTAAGAATGATGAAGTAAAGCCTATTACAAAAACATGACCCCTCAAAAAGGGAAATGAAAAGCGGTGTTTCAAATTTACTTGAAGAATTAGATTTTATTTTGAAATTGAGTATAGGAACGCCGTACTATCAAGAGGGACTTTGATCCACAGGTGTTGATGTGGTAGTTGTGCTCAAGAGAACCTACAAAAGCCATGAGAATCCAACCTACCACTAAAAATAGCCTTCTTGTGAAAATCCAAGTTTATCCGGACTGTCCGGTTCACTGTCCAGAATGTCCGGACATTATGATCCGGAGTATCCAGACAGTCACCCAGAGTCTCCGGATAACTATTACTCATCCAAAGTTTATCTGGGACCGGAGTCTCCAGACCCCTATGTCCGGAGTATCCGGACATATATCCGGAGTATCCGGGTACCCTTCACCCAACGGCTAGTTTTCTGTGAGAGGGGGTATAAATACCCCCCATATCCCTTCATTTATCTCTCTTGCTCATTTCAACCAGAATACGCCACAAGCAAAAGGAGAGCTCTCTCACTTCCCCTCTTTCATTCTTGAGTGATTTTCTTAGGGGATTCAAGTGAGATTGTTGCAAGAGCAAAGATTCATGCTAGTAAGCATTCCATTCCATCTCTTGAGCACAACACCCTTAGCCGGTGAATTCAAATTTATTACTCTTGGAGCTTCAAGCTCCTAGATGGCTAGGCGTCGCTTGTGAGTGTTCAAGCAAGTTGTGAGCACCATAAGAAGTTTGTAATCTTCATTTCTCTCGGAGCAATACATAGTAAGTAACCTTGGGTTTGAGCGTTGGTCTCACCCTTGGAAGAGGACCATAGGGGTTCTTGAGCACCGTCTCTTGAATCCTTCCTCAACGGAGACGTAGCTCCTTTGGGAGTGAACTTCAGGAAACAAATTCTATCTCTCTTTTGTGCTCCTCACTAGTTTTATTAGATATTTGCTTGTGAGACTAACTTTCTAGGGTTTGAGGTCGATCTACAATTATATTAGTCTCTAGAGCAAAACAGCTGGTTAAAAACACTCCTAACGTACTACTAGCTTGCCTAAATTTACTTGATCTAAATTGCAGCATCAATATCTTTTTAGTGCATACATTGTTTCATACCCGGACTCTCTGGACAGTATTTCCGGAAACTCCAGACACAAAACCCATAGTATCGGAACATATATCCGGAGTATCCGGATACCTGTGTTACTGACAGTGTGTAAAGTGTTTTAAGTTTCAGATTAGCCTATTCACCCCCTCTCTAGGCATCTTGAGATCCTTTCAGCCCTTCGGTCGGCAGCTCGAGGTGGTCGTTGGCGTCGGTCATGGCGATGACCCAGTCTGTGTGCCAGTCCTCCCACTTGGCGCTGGAGAAGGCACTGATTTAGGAGCTCGACATCCTGTGCAGCAGCTGGAAGTAGTAGGCGCCGATGGTGCACCTGCTCCTCCCAGACCCGACTAGGGCGTAGAAGTGCTTGAAGATGGTGACGCAGGGGCGGACCCCCATGAACATCTCCATGAAGTGGACGAACACAGACACGAGCAGGATGGAGTGGGGGGTGAGTTGCTGCAGCTGAAGCCCAAACTCCTCCAGGAGCAAAAGGAAGAAGGAGGAGATCGGAGGGGCTAGCCCGCAGGAGATGTACGAGTTGAAGAGGACGAATTCCCCCGCGACTAGGTCGTTGAGGGAACTCGAACCTTCCCGGATCTTCCCGTCAAGTTCCGGCGCGGTCCAACCCAAGAGGCGGCGCACCAAGTCGAGCTGCTCCTGATGCTAGAAGCAGCGAGGATGGCTAAGAGGAGACATGGTGGAGATTGCCGCGGATGCGTGGGAAAGGATCGTGCGGAAGCAGGAAGGGAAAAGGTGCCGGGTGAAAAGAGCAAATCGCAAAAGTGCGAGAGAAGACGAAAGGGCGCTGCAGTGTCTGGAGAAAGCAAGTGCAAAAAGGTAGCCAATCCCTGCGGCACATGCCTTTAAATAAGCCTGTTTCCCCTTTGAACTCTATGGCGACCGAGGGGAATCCGAAGAGCCGATCGCACCAAGCGCCCGCCTCTCACCCCCTATGACCGGTTGGCCCGGGCCCGCCAGTCATAGGTGCGGTCACTGGAGGCGGGGGAAAAGGTGGAATCTGAACCGCCAGTACATTGGGACGTGCGCAAATAAGATGGAAGTTGAACCGTTAGGCGCGCTGAACGCGGGCACTGGACGTTGCCTCGGGGATCTCACCGGAGGGGAAAGTCCTTCTTGCCCCTTCGCAATAGGAGCAAGCTGTCCACCCAGCGCAACACAAGATTATGGCCCCACCTGCGGGTTCGTACCTCACCCGAAGTGGGCCCGGGGGCCTCTGTCTGTACATACAGACAGGGGTACCTCCTACTAGTGTGTCCTGCCTGAGGGGCGCGAGGTTATCCGTAACCTCGCACTAAGCTTCTGGGCAACAGGGCGGCCCGGGCCTGATGACTAGGGGCACGGTCTCCGGACCTTCCTCCACGCACTAGCAGGTCCGGCGCCTCCACGTGCCCGCAAGGACGAAGTGCTCAGGAACAGCTACCACGGGCCCGGACCACCGCGGGATGGTCTTAGGCCCCCACGTGTGGAAGCCGGACCCCTAGGGGGCCTGAGCGCCTGGGCCAGCCAGGGGGCCCGGACCTCCCATCCCTCCAGGGAGGAGGTTCGGTGCCGCCACGTGCCCTTAAGGAAGCAGCCGCTAAACCAGCACCGCCACGTATCCGTTGTATTTCAGCCTTCTGCGAGAAACCAGCCCAACTACCGCATTAAATGCGGGTGGTTAGGGTGCGCATGTCTGAGACAGGGCATGGGCTGCCCTCTGACACGTTGGGCAGGTATGGGTGACATCACGGTAAGCCCGCCAGTTACCGAGGCGGCGCGTCACGTCACAACGCCACGTGCGTGGGCGAGGGGCGTATGGTCACATCACAGCGCCGCGCACGTGGATGAAGGTTTATTATGACCTGCTACAGGAAGGCTACAGCGTGCGCTGCTACAGTGCGCAAAGGCTACAGCACGGCAGGTCAGTATAGCCCCTTCGCCTATCAGCAAGAGCTGACTCTACAGCGACAGCACGACTCCCTCTACGCATGTCTGCGGCAGCAGACTCTATACTAACAGCACAGCACAAGACCATATCCAGACGAAGGGTATGCCCGGAGGCTGATGAGGGAGATCTCCAGATCTGAGGCATTTAAGGCTCCAATGTGTACGTTATTTAATATGTCGGTGGGTCCACCTGTCGGGACCCCGCTCAGTGTACGCGCTCCCCTTGAGCCTATAAAAGAGAGAGCACGCATGTTAGAACATAAGTCCACACACACACAAGTTCTCACGAACACAGAAGTTTTCACAGACTCTCACAAGCAATACAACACACAGTGGACGTAAGGTTTTACGCTCCGGCGGCCTAAACCACTCTAAACCCTTGTGTGTTTCTCGTGTTCATACGCCTCTAGATCGAGCATTCCTTGACTTGCCCCAAACTCATCCTAAACTAGGATTAGGCGGGTGCACTCCGCCACCCGGCTGGAGAAATCCTCCGACAAGGTGAACTTTTATTTTCTTTTAAATGAAAGTGGTAGAAACTCTGCAATTTAATTAAGAAGAGATCAAGGGTGGAATCCAAAAATAGCCTAACTGTAACTTATTGCAACATGCAAAAATATCTATTGCAGCATGCAATAATACCTTTGCTAAGAAGATTAAAGGATACCTATAGCAATAACAAATACAAATAAATATTGCAGAATACAGCACGGCTTATACATATATGACCAATTTGATAGTTGTAACATGTTGCTATGGCAAGGTAGGCATGTACAACAAATTTAAAATGTTATTATTGACGCATTTACAGGATCTAACTCACCTCCGAATCTAGCAAATCTCAATAAACAAAAGGAACAAAGTCAAGTGCATCAAGTTACTTAGTACTTTTCTTTGGGCTCCCACAATTGTTTCGCCCCTACTTTGTCCAGGTTGCCCGGCCCAGACACCATCAGACGTCGTCATAAATCTCGCTACCCATCAAATATTGAACCGTTGTGTAACTCAAAAAACAATATCGAACCTTTGTGCTCCCTTTGGGTTCTTTTGGTTGAAGAGGAAGGTTAGTTGGAATGACTCCATCCATAGTTTTAGATATGAAATTGTCCCTGTTGCATGCTAAGGAAGGACCAATTTGATTTATTATTTAGTTGCGAAAATTATGCCATCCCTTGGTTCAAGTTTGGTTGGTGGGATAGGATCGATGTTTTAAATAGTGGTCCCAGTGCTGTGCAGCGCTATAGTTGTTTCATGGAGCTGCCGACAACTACAGTGGAAAATAGCGTGCTATTGCGGATAATAACAGTTTGAAGAATCTATTATTCAATTCAGTAGCCTACTGTTTAAAACATTGGATACCTGGCGCGAGTCATAAACGTGCAGCTAGTGTATACATACGTGTAACCATAATTAACCGGTAGTAATATGTATAGCACAATTATACATATAATTATTAGGTATTATCCTTAAATATATAGCAAGTCCATATGTTGCCAGTAACCATAATTAACTCCTGGCACCTTGTATCCGGACCTTCATTTTCCTCTGATCTCAGAATGTTTTCTAGGGTCCTTAGGTGTTCAATGGCTTGAAATAGGTGTGCCAGAAAAGTGCTTCCCCTTTAGGGTCAGCACCTAGCTACGGCACAACAGATCCTACTGTAGCCACCCCCCCCCCCCCCCCCCCCCCCCCCCGCCACAAACCCAACAACCACCCACACACAAAAAAATAAAAATCCTCTTGGGCCAATTATGGTCTAGTTCTCAGTAACAGTGTCGTTTTTCCTTCTCGAACGCTTGCATTAAGGTGAATTTTGATATTTTGTGCTAACCATAATAGCACAAAGGCACAGACTCAACTAACACCTGCTCATGACGTCTCCTTAATTCTTCAATGGATACAAACTTAAGGTCTGGTTGGAGCAGTTAAAATTAAATTTAAATGCTAAACTTTATATTAGCACTTATGCACATGCAAAAAATTTTAAATTTTAGCTAAAGTTTAACCACCCCATTAGCACTCTCATTTGGATAAAGTAGTGCTAGAGTTTAGCACTTTCACCCATTAGCACTCCCATTTCACCTATTAGCACTCCCATTTGGATAGTGCTAGAGTTTATCACTTTCGTCCCTTAGCACTTAGATCCAAACGAGACCTTAATTGTTTATACGTATCCGTTTCAAAACATGTTGATGATGCACGTTGTACTTGGAGATGAGTAACATAGCCAAGGAGAGAACATAACCAATAACTAAGTAAAATTTGATATTATAGCGAACAATCTCAGAAAGGAACATCAGAATTCTTAACGATGCTGTAACTCTCCTCTGCCACATCCATTCAGCTTCCAACCAAGCAGGGCAATTTGCAACACGCCACTTACAGAAAGTAAAGCTAAATAAAAAAAACATCTTCCCTAATAACTGTTTACAATTGAATCGACTGAGCTTACTATTACTTACAAGAATGTACACCACTAGGACACCAATTTCACTGGATTCTTTCTGTACACTAAAATCACCGGGTGAATCTCAACCAAAGAAAATGTAGAAATCTACTTCTCACGGGGCAATAGACCTATACTAAACACCCAACCAAGATGCAAAACTGAGATAAAGAAAAATAAACACTTATCTGCACTAAGCTGGAGAGCTCCCAGAAATAGGAGGAAGTTCCAGGTCTTAGCATGTCAGACCAATTCTTCGGATCCAGAAATTGCATCGGACAGACGGAAATGCTAGAGACAAAATGCAGCTTGTCCGCATCAACCAATTGATACTTTCTGCCATTCTTAGCCTGCAGCACGCAGCTACATTGCCCAGAATCTATCAGGGTCAGGGCTAAACAACGTATAGTCCTGGATCTCCAAATTCGCGACATGCAAGTTGACAAGTCCAGCTTGCAGTGACTTGATAAGAAAAAGGATGATAGGTAGTATCCACCATTCATTGTCTTCCCTACTCTTGAAGCTGAACAGGTGACGTAGAACAAAGATATCAATTACACATCCTTGGAGAATAAAAATGTTTATGAAAAGCAAAATTAGAAATATCTTGTCAGTTCCTTTTTGTATTATTGGGAAGAATAACTTGAAAACAGACATTCAGGATCTGAATAGAGAATCCAGATGAATGTTTAAACATGTCAGAATGCAGCCACACTAGGGATCAAAAGTACACTCTTAAAAATATTTGGACAGAACCTGGGTATAACTCGTGTCCAAATTCAATTAGGATGATGACCAAATAATACATGACAAGAAAATAAGATGTGCCTGATTTCCATTGAATTTGGTATTTTTTAGTCTAAATTTTTTAAGTATGTTATTAGTCAAACAACAAATCTATCCTACTGTTTGTCAATAAAATTATTAAAATCAATTTGCATTCGCTTCATATAAAGGTTCAGCTATGAATAAAGCATGCCAGATGTTTCTAGTGTCCTATGGCAAAAATTCCCATTGTTAGGGCCTGTATGAAATGGAGGAACCAAAAACTAAGGAATGAGGAGAACACAGGACAGGGATAGAGATGTAGTGGCAAACAATGGAATGAAAAAAATACAGGAAATGGATAGGAAGATGTGTTTGGACTTTAGAATGCAAGGAAACATAACACATATAGGGCCAGCTCCAGCTGCGAGATACATGCTGGATTTGGAGTTTGTAGAATAGCATAAAGTGGTTTGCACATATGTATCTACAACAAAATAATAACAAAATTGCTCAGCTAATATCTTCAATGTTCCCACAGCTCCAGGTCGAAGAATTTCTGGAGCCAGGAATGACAAGCTCCAGAAAATGAAAAGATTCCATAGTGTAGCATAGCAAGGACAACAACAGCAGCATGACACCTACTGCTGTTTTTATTAAGAAAGTGAATGCAGAGATCCTGTTCCAATATCACAATGCAGGAATAGAAGGAAACAAACCTTTTTCCGTTGTATACATGATGAAGTGAGGACAACGCCAAAGAAGAGAGCCAAAAATACAAAGCACCATATATGATTGATACAATCTGCATAAAACTAATATGGTCAAAACTCACATGGCCTTTAATGTTGCACGCATATGCGTATTTACAGAGAAATAGAGTTGAATAGTTAAGACACTTTTTTCCAAGTCCAAGTTGGAGGCACTCATGAGCACACCCACAGGCACGCCCAAACACATGTGGGTGCGCCCTAGAACACATCTAACTAGATTCTAATATCATATAGCACGAGCATGCCATTTACATTTGAATGCAACTACATGATGTAGATGAGCACTCATGCCGAGTCTGGGACTTGGACCTGGGTGCGCAGTCCACTACAAGGATCCTATAGTTCAGTTCTCAAATAGGTGAACTCTATATGCTCACAAGATTAGAATAACAGCATGCAGTAATAATTTTTGTTGTATAATACAACATATTCTACTGATCAGTGATCACAACAGCAAACAACAGAAATATGTAACATGTGACTAAACAAGATAATTAATATACAAACAAGTCAGAAGACTTACGATGTTTATAACTGAAGTAATGTTCCAAAGTGCAAAAATACGGGTCACAGAGGAACGTTTGGGTCCTCGGCTGAAAAGTGCATTGAGACCAGCAAGAAAAGGTGAAAGCAAAGCAAGAGGAGGAATGAGCAGTACAGCAAGAAAAGCTCCGACAGATATCCAGTAGTACTGTACAAGCATGAGCAGGGTGATGGAAAAATCACCCAGAAGTACAATACAAATGAGCAGCTGCAATGTTTCCTGCAATATTATAGCATGATTTCAGTCATGGTGACGTCAGATCCAGCATGAGCACATTTTGCGCTTACAAAATGGGTTCAGTAGTTACCGCGTATCCTATAGGCCTGAAATTTTGCAATAACAATGAGAAAGGGAAGAGATAGTCTCTTCTATAATCTAGAGACTTGAGTGTTCCCTCATTTATAATCCCACCATTCACTCCGCCTGTCAACCGCTTCCTAGAAACAGTGTAGCTTGTGCAAGGTTGATCCTGATTTGCCTGGTTGAAATCCTGAAGTAGAACTGCAATGTTCTTCCTGTAGGATTAAAGGCATTCAAGTTATATAAACATTAAATAGCAAGTAAAACATTCTATAAGAAATGATACTATAACATGCAACTTTTCAAACCTCGAGCGTTCACCGAATTCTGGTCCATGCTCGTGGGGGTGGAGAGTCTTGTAGAAGTTCTCATTCACAGCTACAACAATACCTAGCTGGTAATATCCAGAAGCAGTGGACTGGAACCACCCTAGCTCCACTCGAACACCATGCCTCTCAAGTTGGGGATTCCCATGACTGTTGATCCAAGAAACAACAGGGCCCAAAGTTGAGTGGATGCTTCCTTGTCTTACTGTCCTCAATTGAGCATTCAAACCGGCGACTAATCTATTCCAGATAGCAGTCGATACATACTAAAAAAACAAAGTTCACGTTACCCAGGGTGATTGAACACAACATACTGCAGCTTTTAGCATGTTCATGAAAACACCAAAGAATATTTTTGGTGTCAACAACATAAAAGCTAAAGAAATACGGAGATCCAAGAAGATTAAATTTTCTAATAAATGCTGCAAGATTTATTGACTGTAGCCTGTTGGTGAGTATCCCTATGCACCAAATGAATCTCATCCTGATCAATTACTCATATTCTCCGCCTAGAGGATATGAGACAAGATGAGTCCTCATGTAACAATAAACTAGGAGACCTAGAGTATCAATGGCAAACAAAAAACGTCAGGATCATACAAATGTGCATCAGGATATGGTTCGGTTTTGCTAGGATACTAGGTTATGCTTTGGGGAAAATATTTAAATCATCATTACCATAGACCAGAGAGGTCAATGTATACTAATATGCAAGGGAGAACAGAAATAGGAACAGTATGTAGATCCTGATCATGAGTCATGATAAACAATAGGTATGGTATTAATATTGCAGCAAAATATCTGATTTTTACCTGGCCAAGAAGGTTCGATAGCAATGTATCACTATGCAGGTAGTATGGAGACATGTAGCTTCCATCACCACCAAAAATTAGACACATGGGAAACCTCTTCTGAATGGTGGATGCTACATCAAGTCGTTTCTCATCACCCCCAAGAAAGAAATCTATGTAAGCAACCATCAAATCTGGGGTTGAACCAACCTGCAAAGTTCAGACAGTTACACGTGCACTATATCTTCGTTGATATGCATACAATAACAAGTCTGGAAGGCAGTTGTTTTAACTCAATTCCAATACGATAGTGATCATAGTTCAGGTTAACAAGCTAACCAAAAGATCATTCAAAAGAGTGGTTACATATTTTATCCCATCAGGCATACATTGAGGTTTGCATTCAGAATGAAGTTAAAAGTTCATTACAATCATAAAATGGAAGTCTGCAGATATTTGTCTAGTTCTGAGAGTAAAAAGTTCTGGCAACAACGTTGCTTCATCTAACGGTAATAAGACCTCTTAGGTCATATGCAGAGCTTGATCCTGACTTACCAGATGACTCTGACCAAGCTGGACTAACATTTGCATTTGACTTCTTGCTTGATCTAAACCAACACCACAAAAGTTGTCTTTATAGCTTCAGGAATCCTAAACAAGACCCACACGATAGCATAACTAAACCAACTTTTGAACATGCCTAGCAACACCATGCTCGTAAGCTAACAATACTAGATACACCATGCTCGTAATAGGTAATACTAGGGCCCTTTAAGGACTTGCAGTAAGCTAACAATTCATTCAACTGACTACAGCTTCTAGATATCTATCTGGACTCTGCCGCAAGGCAGGAACTTCCTGCTACATGCATCTGCGCTCCTGCTACTGATACTCATCAGACACAAAAGACCATACCATGTCAGCAGAGAAAACCAGTAATTCTGGTTTTGCAAAAAACAGGGAAAATTGCTGCTGGTTCTTGTACGAAATGACATAGGTTATTTTAGTTTTAGATAATGACATATAACATTTCTGCATCATGATTACTGACCTTCAAGCCTTTATAGAGAGCCCGTGACCTGCAAGAACGAAGACATGAATGGTCGTATTCAGATTTAACATACTCTTGAAGACGATGTATCTTTTTTCTTCTGCACCATTGCTTCCAAGACCAGGCACAAGGATATGCAAGAACAGAAAGTATACTGTGTATAGATCCTTCCCACCACTCATATGCAGCCACCAAATTTATCTCATCAATAAATCGGTTGAAAGCATCTTCATAACTGAAAGGAAAGCAATATGCAGTTAGCTTTTTCTGGTGGCATGCGTGCAATACTGAGACAAACTGATGGCAATGGAGTAGAGCAAAAAGAACTATAAAAAAATTTTCTGAACATTAGCAACAAGTAAATAAATTCAAACTCATGCAAAGCTTTTACAGTGTATGGGCTTTTGTGAATACCTTTCAGGTGAATAAAGGTTAATATAAATGGCACTCTTCTATTCTATAATTCTAAGATGGAAAATCTTACACAATTCCAATTATCGCATCAGGAGGTGAGTAGGGGAGATGCCAGGGTTCCCGGAAAGTATTAGGCCCCATGAAGTACATTCTGTGAACATGGCTCTGTGTTTCTTCTGCCCGGCTAGCCCCAGGAACCTACAAAGGAGGGGCACACTATTTATCAGCACAAACACAATATGAAAGAGTGCTTAAACAAAGTGGACTAGAAATCCCAGAGTACTTTCTGGGTATACTTTAACAGCCAATTATGTTTTGTTTTTGACAGTCATTCAGGTAATTTTACTTTTTTCAGAAGCAAATTTAGCATATGCCTATATTTCCATAACTGCATGTCGAGGTACACAAAAATATATCTCTCATGATGGATTCATTTCATTCTGTCCAACAAGGATCAACTTCTAGAGTTCTAAAATATGTGAATCCATGAATTGTACAACCATGAGAAGGGTAGTCACAGGATCAAATAGTTTTCAATAAATAACTGATAGTAATCAAAGTTATATACAAGTGCCTAAGGAGTAATTTGTTCAATGCCCAAGATTCAGCTATTCTGTAATAGTTTGTAATAAAAGAAAATATATTGAATGAAATGAGAAGTATACCTCAGCCAAAGAAAGTAAAAAAGGGAAAGAAGAACATCCATCATTGTGGATTGCATTTGTTGCCGGGTAGGTGATATCACTCTCACCAATCTTAATTCTTAGACCACTCAAGATAAGTGCCAAAAGAATAATTGTAAAAGAGAGGATAATTGCAAAAGACCATGGACCACCAAAAGTATACATAAGTTCCTCAAGTGGTGTGTAACAGTTTGGCATCTTGTACTTATCAGATATGCATTTATATGGGCAGGGCGGCTGGGTAACACCACCTAGCAGAAGACAGTAAATGCTGAGTTTCGTGCATTCAAAATCAGGATATTGAAAGTAACATCAATACTTAACTAGAAATCACCACGATGACTTACCTCTTACATATATGAAGTCAGCACGGTTTGGAAGACTATCCACAGAACAAGGAGTGCACAGAGATGAATTGGACCCAGTAACATTTTTATATGTACCGACTGGGCATTCCTGAAATGAACTATGGTCAGCAATAATGAACAAATAAAAAGTCATCTCCTGGTTTAAGGAAAGCATGCACAAAATTGCAGTGTGTTAACCAGGTCAATATTATATTCTAGGGTATTAGATCAACACTTCCCCGAGCCACCACCTCATAAACTATCCCCATGATATAAAGCTTAATTTACAGGTCACAACTGTTCTCAATGTCTCAGATCCTAAACGAAACGAACAAATAACGCCCTGTTTGGGAGCACTCCAACTCCAGAAAAATAGCTCCACTCCACCAACTCCAGGTTTTTTCAGCTCCACTCCACAAACTCTAGGAAAACAAGGAGTTGTTCTACCTGTGTGGCTGATTGGCTGACTCCAGCTCCAGGAAAGGGAGGCTTTGGGAGGAAGAGTCTTTTTTGCCCTTTCTTTTTCTTTTTCTTTGTTCTACGTATGTAAAATTCTGCATGTAAAATTCCTCTCACGCGTACTATACATATGTAAAATTCTGCATGTAGTTGTATACTTGTATATATGGCAAGTATTTATCAAGTATGGTACATGGCACGAAACCACATACGATGGTCGACGATGAACGTGCGCGCATGGGCAATGCCTTGATGTGGGCGTGCACGCATGAATCAAGCGGCGCCGGCCACAATCACAGCTCAGAGGCTCCGAGACCGCTCGTCAGATTGGAGCAGCGCCGGCTCGTCACAGACGAGGTTGCACGGGCCGCCACCAGCGCGCCGTGCTCACCCTCCCGCATCCCTTCCATGCTGACCGACCCGTCGTCCAGCTCGCGCACCACCAGACCAGCCGCCGACATGGCCCCCTCCAGCGCCACCAGGATCTGATACCAGAGCCACCGACACGAACCGCACCGCCGCCGGATGGTGGTGCTGCTGCTCCGGGCCGCCGCCGCTACCTGCGGCCTCGCCGTCCTCGAACAAGCAGCCCGACAGGTCAAACCCCCTCAAGAACGAGATGATGTCTAACGCGTTCAGGCTCTATCGCCGCCGGCTGCTCCCGCCGAGCCCATTGGAAGGGAGATCATCTTATTGGGAATCCCTTTTGCTTGAGAGAGGAGGCCGCCGGTGATGTCTCCCTGGAGCGCCGGCCTAGGGTTCACGGGTGGTGGTGGTGCCCGAGGAAGAAGAAAGGCGCAGGGAGAAAGGAAGGGGTGCGCCTCTCTATCTTTCTTTTTTTTAGCGAACCGGTATGTTGCGTAACCAGTGGCAATGGTGGGTAATTTTACCCCAACTCCATAAGGATGTCTATAACTAGTGTTTTTGGAGTACCCCTTGAGGAGCACCCCTTGAAAAACATGGAGTTGGCCCTAAACTCCAGGTTTTTTTTCTGGAGTTTCCGGATCTGGAATTCCTGGAGCTAGACGTGTTTGGCAGGGAGTTCGTGGAGCAGAGCTAGACGTCTCCCAAGCACGCCCTAAGTAACTGAATATCTGCACTAAAAAGTATCCTAAGTCATGTCTTGTTGCAGCATACGTCACATGGAATACGTATACAAACAAAGAAATTATTAGTTTAGTGTCCATACGGTGCAAAATGTTCCATATAGACCCATGGGGCATTTCTTTCCTGTTACTGTTCCATCTTCTCCAAAACGTCCATGATTGTTACCAGATCCTCCACTATCCAAAAGAAAAGTAATATGAATTATTAGAAAGATCTATTGGCTCACCAACAATTAACTCATGGGAGTGCATATGAAGAAGTTCCATAAAAGGCATACTTGGATGACCCTTGGAATACCAGTAATATTTTAAACATCGTATTTCTGTCAAAACTCAAGAAGGCAGCAGTGGTTGCATTGTTAAAGAACACATACATCTTGGAATTTGTTGCCACAAGGTGTTTGGAGTTTTTTATGTAGCAAGCATATGGAGAGAAATGAGGCTTTTGTATTTTTCCCCCTTTCCCATTACAGGTCAAGCAAGCACAAGGAAATGGTTGTTTACTCCACAAGTAGGGATGCAAGCGAGTTTGCCCGCAAGCCTGCAAATAGGCCATCTTTTGGCGTTTCACAGGAGCCCACTAAAAATGTCTTAATTGCGGGTTCGCGGATAAACCCACTTGCATGTTGCATCCCTATCCCCGATTGTGGTTTCTGAGATATAATTTTGATAATTGTTTTTTGATTGGTTGGGAGAATATTTATAATATTACACTTGTTATAGAAATATTCTATAAAATTACTCTAGTACTCAACTATGTAAGAAGCTTTCTTGATGTGATGAATCTATTGCTTCATTAATTTATATCAGTAGGTACAGCCCGAAAATTTTGATAGCATGCATTGTATTGCAATTCATAATGCCTGGCAAGACTAACAGTGGAAATAGCCAACAAGAAATTTCTGAAAAATATCAGCGCATACATGAAGTAACGCAACTGAAAGTTGTAATTGGAATAACCGAATAAAACTACAATCCTCATTATGTAAGATTCTTGCACAACTGGAATGTGGTGGGTTTTTGTTTTCACTAGGCAAAAAGAGTTTGAAATGATAATGCAGAGTGACAAGACAAACAAGAAACCTACTTTACTCGACTTGCAGTTTGAAAAGAATTGCATACCTTGATGCTACTGTACCATTGACAGAAGCAATCTGAACATATTCATCTCCAGTAGCAATATTCGACCAATGGAAATGTATTCTGCCACCACCACCACCTCCGCCACCATATACACCTCCATTGCCACCAGATGCGGATAATGATGAGTTTTTATCTAGCAGAAGACCTTGAAGAAATAATAGAATTGACCCTCCAGAACCACCACCAACTCCACCTTTAAAAGTGCCATTTGAGTTTCCAGTTGTGCCTCTATGACTCTCACCATCAGAGTTCACTGAGCCATAAATTAGCAACCTTGAAAGTGGCCATTTCATTGACCCAATGACTGAATAGTGAAAAATGATCAGCTATTAGAGCAAAGAATTGATTCAAAAGTTTGAGCCAAATACACTTCTAGAAAGGAAAAGATATGTCACAGAACAGTGCACTGCATGATGTATGTCAACACAGAACAGTGCACTGGATAGTGAGTTGCTTCTCCTTCCGTCTTGATGAAAATTATTGTGGTACAGCTTTCAAAAAAAAATCATTGTGGTACAGGTTAAGTTTTTCATTAATACAAAATTCTTATTTACTATGTTTTCTGTAAACACGTGCATGCAGCACATGCATTCTACTAGTAGTCTAAGAAACTATGCCAAAAGCAAACTCAGAGGATGCTATCAAACAGCATGAAGGGAAAAATGGGAAAACAAAGAGTGGAAAATGCAGGATACAAATCTGCAGAACATAGACTTCAAAGGATAAGAGTAAGATGGTACCAACCAATTAATCCCCCACCGGCAGTGCTATCCGCTGACACAGCAGAACCACCACTCCCACTTCCTAGCTCACATGGAAGATCAGCATTGCCATATGCTAGACCTCCATCGCTTTTCATTCCATTGTAAATCCCCACACCGCCTCGGCCACCATGCCCAGCACCACCTCCAGCTCCATATTTTAGAAATGTTCCTTTTCCAATGCCTTCCTTGCAACCTATCAAAGAATCCAAATTGCTGGGTTAACATAGTAATGACACTGACAGGACATAATATAGCTCCTTTATTAATTATTACACAAAAACACAGAATCACCTAACTCTGAGGCACTAATGGTGCCATCCTTTGCAATGGTCACAGTCCTTGCTCGATGAATATGGATTATACTTCCCCTGACAATGCCACTGACAGTTATGTCTTCAACCCGACAAATCTACAGGAAAAAAAAACCATAAGAAGATCTACAATGCAAATGAAAGCTGCAATTTAGGTTAAGACATTTTGCAAACACGAGATTATGATGAAAGGTGAACTTAGTTTCATTTTTTGTATCAGCAGGGAACAAATATAATTTCAAAATGAGGTTAATAAAGCCCAAATTTCAAGAGATATATTCTAAAATTGTCTGATTACTAAGCTGAACCACATAAAGAGTTCATGAAGATAGAGGTATATCACCCCAAAGAACCTTGGTGAGGCGGTGTATCATAAACTAATAAACATGAATCAGGCAATTATGATACAAATTATCTAGTCCCAAGAGATTGTATTTCATGAACCAACAAGTTTCAGATATTGAAAGGAAAGATGGGCAATGTACTCCAACACACCCCTCACATCAAGTCATCAAGCTTGCAACATAGCATCCAACTAGACCACAGGTATTTGTTTTTCTTAAAATTGCTTTACAGGAAAAGGGCAAGCCTGGAGGATAGTGTCTCTCCACTTGTATCTGGAGGTCCTAGTTTCAAATCAACCTCCTAGCAAAATAAGTGACGCTAAGGCTGCCTAAAAAATTCCTTCCCCTAGACCCCACCTTGTGGAAGCTTTTTTAGGTACTGAATTAGGACCTCATGTGTGTTTCACCCAAAACCTTAAGCATTGAGGAGTGAAAAATAAACTTAGAAAACTTGGTAGAACATCGATCTAGAAAATAAAGTTGTTTATTTTATTAAAAAGAAATCATGTGCCAATGAAAAGAAAAGAACATAGATTAAATTATACTTACTTGCAGTGTAAACGACAAGGAGCGGTTAACGTGGCAATCATCAGGTGGGGTAATAAGCTCACTAGGACATGTTTTACTTTCACAGCGTGAAAGTGCATCCCTGGTTAACACAAATATCTCAATCATATGCACTGTTAGAAGGAATTAAATATTATTAATTCACAGTAAGATAACATAACTTACAAGCTACTTTGAACAGCCTCATCGTGTGGAGCCTGAACAAGGGAACCAGGACCAACCTGTTCACATGCCGACGGACATGGTTAAGTCCCAAAATAGTAAATATTTAAGAACAAGATTCAAAATATCACAATGTTATTTTTTGATATGATAACTTAAACTAGCAGGATAATAAACACACCAAACGAAAATGCGTACAGTAGCACAGGATCTAGAATGACCACAGAAAGTGAATTTAATTGTTATGTTCCCAAGTTGCCCATCAATGTGCCCAAACGGTACTTCCTCCCCTTGCATAGTATTTTAAATTGAAATTTTGACCACAAATTCTATTGACACATCTAGTTACTAATTGGAAAAAAAACATAAACATAGGAATGTAGATTACAATACAATTGTTGTGGTACAAAATCTGTGCCATTAAACCCATACATACCTAGTCTAATTATTGATCAAGGCTATAGAATTTGGTCTTGTAATACGTGCACACCCAATAATTTATTTTTAGGGGAATGACGCTTCTAATTTCGTCCAAAGGGGGTTTAAAACTAAATAAGGTCCACTTGATGCCAATGGAAACATGTAGAGGGAAATATTATAGGAACAGTACTTAACAAAAACTGTAATACATTAATACTCTAACTCAGCTGATTAAACAAATAAAATACCAGAATAGGAAGTTGCCAGTATACCAAGGATCTTATACATCAGTGTGCCATGGTATTATTACACAGCAAAATGAAAAATTTAAACTGCTACATACAAGTTGTGCCATTTATAAGAAAAATAAATACATGACATAAGCAGCATCTATGGTTTTCGATATTCTTGCCTATATTATATGTTAACCGTCTTCTTTCTGCATGCAACACATCTAAGTTGAATCTACCTGACTCGCTACAAACAGATAGACAATGTCAACGAGCAGGTAAACTATTTCTGTTACCACAAAGACTAATACACATCACATTTTCCTCAAGTTATTCGAATTCAAAGCACTGAATCTTTTATTTTATGTCATGAATGTCAGCACTACAATGCCAGCATTCATTTGTAGGCCTATGTGGTTATGTTTACTAGCTTCAGCTTTTTCAGTAAATAAGCTTATATAGAAGCCCTATGAAGTAGATTCAGTAGATTCAGTAGTTAAGTTCTAAACCCAACATCTTTTGAAGTGGCCCAGCATTCTAAATATTACATGAGGAAGAAGCTCAACCTTGCATCAATAAACAGGCCTAAGTATATTATTGAAAAAAAATTAGAAGATTCATTTGTTGCTAATTATAAACTGTACTGATATATTACAACAACAACAACAACAACTTAGCCTTTTGTCCCAAGCAAGTTGGGGTAGGCTAGAGATGAAACCCACAGAAAACAAGAATAAGAAACACAAAAAGGGCACAAGCCAAAGGAAGAGTTACGGGTTAAACAAAAAGTAACAAAGGTCACGGTTCAGGTACGTTAATTGCTAATTTCCAAGCGCTCCTATCCATAGCTAATTCCTTAGCGATATTCCACTCCTTAAGGTCTCTCTTAACCGTCTCGTCCCAAGTTAGTCTAGGTCTACCTCTACCTCTCTTTACATTATCGCCCCGCTTTAAAACTCCACTACGCACCCGCGCCTCGGGAGGCCTCCGTTGTACATGTCCAAACCATCTCAACCGATGTTGAATCAACTTCTCATCGATAGGTGCCACCCCGACCCTATCTCGAATCTCTTCGTTCCGGACTCTATCCCTTCTTGTATGCCCGCAGAACCAACGCAGCATACGCATCTCTGCTACACTCAGTTGCTGGACATGTCGCCTTTTTGTAGGCCAACATTCAGCACCGTATAGCATCGCTGGGCAAATCGCCGTCCTATAGAACTTACCTTTTAGCCTCTGTGGCACCTTCTTGTCACAAAGGACGCCCGAAGCCTGCCGCCACTTCAACCACCCGGCTGAAATCCTATGTCTAACATCTTCATCAATGTCTCCATCTTTCTGAAGCATTGATCCTAGATACCGGAAAGTATCCTTCTTGGCCACCACTTGACCTTCGAGGCTAACGTCCCCATCCTCATGCCTAGTCGGGCTAAAGTCGCACATCATATACTCGGTCTTGGTCCTACTCAGTCTGAACCCCCTCGACTCTAACGTGTGTCTCCACAGCTCTAACTTCATATTAATCCCTGCTCTACTCTCGTCAACTAGCACCACATCATCAGCAAAGAGCATACACCAAGGGATATCACCCTGTATGTCCCTTGTGACCTCATCCATCACCAAAGCAAATAGATAAGGGCTCAATGCTGACCCCTGATGTAATCCTATTTTAATTGGAAAGTCACTGGTATCGCCATCACATGTTCGAACACAAGTCATCGCATCACATCACTGTACTGATATATTATGAATAAAATATTGAAGCTTCATCTGTTGCAAACCTCTTGATTAAACTTAGTTCAAAATTAGTTATACTCAAGGCATTAAGGAAACAAAGGTGTAATAGATTTAGGAGTATAGTTGACGCAAATCTAGTTACTTAGCATAATACCATAATGATATATAAATCATATCATTTGGTCTCCGTAGAAGGAATATTAAACAGGAAAAAACTTTATAGCATTCAGCATAGTAACATGGTACTATGAAAACAAGGTAGTACATATACTACAATCTTACTTCAATGTTGTAAAATAGAGAGAGAAACAGTCGCCTAGCTTTGATTCCATCGCCAGGGCCGCTCAAGTTAAGAAGTCCTTGCCCATAGACCATCAAATCAGCATTGGAAGATATCACTGAACCATGCTGCCACAGTAATGAAAAGAAAACTGAACACCAGTGCTAAATAAAGATTTTGGCAGTAAGGGCTTCAAGAAACATACCCTGAGGACTACAAGGTTTCTTGCCTCAAGCATAGATGCAAGAACAACATCTTTAGCCCCGCCATCAATCTGAATCTTTGAATCCCACATCAAGAGCACTTTGACATACATTCTGAAAGCTCCGTAGACCTTCCATAAGAGAAAAAAGGAATACAAAAAAGGGTAACTAAAACAACATTTTGATGAAGGAACCATAGAATGCATCAAGTACCCAATATAGCACATATTTTTTACAAGCATCGATTCCGCATAAATTCAGTGGGTAATATAATAGTGTTGGACAACTCTATGCCTCTAGCACATAGCATCCAACATATAGAAAAAGGGACACCTATGGTATAAAGCATCTGATATATGCTAAATTGATGACAAGAAAAGTAAATTTTTTACATAGATATTGCCGTGTCTCCAAGTCCATATTTAGAAAAATTAATTACATTCAACTGTCAGTCGCCTGACATGCATATGAAAATTAATTATTTACTTAGGAGACCCATCAAAAGAAACAAAATAATCTGAAGGCAATGAGCATTTTACCTTTATAACAGAGTCACTCATTAAAAGCTCTTCTGCTACCAGCTCAAATTCTGATATTGGATTTTCTGATAACCCAAAGCAGATACTGCCCTTACTAAGCAGTCTAATTTGACCTGTCACCTGACAATAAGAAAATAGTGACGGGAGAGCAAATATAACATCAGAAATGCTAGGATTCAACAGAGAGAATGGTAATACAGGAATATAGGAAGAAATAAAGTGATCAGGTAAATGGAACTAATGGACATAAATAAGATTCTTAAACTAGCATACAAAACAAATCTGAGAGTCTGATAATGTCTGCTAGATCAAATCAGAAACAATATAGTGAAATTTTCAGTATATGTAACTGCATAATGTTCACTGAACCATGTAACAGAAAGTTGACAATGGTGCACACAAAAGGAGAAGCCGACAGTCACACTCATTAAGCCTATGGTAGTTTAATCAGTATCCAAACAATTTCCGTTTCCATGCCCAAAGATCTAGTAGCGCTATACAAGCAACAAGCTTGTTGCAAAGGACATTTTAATTTGATATGTTAAATTTCAGAATTAGACTGCTGCATGTCTTATAGTTCATCAACCCCTTAAAAGGGGAAATACCATCAGAAAATTTGGATATTGGTGTAGCATAATTGCAACAATGAAGCTCAGATATCTACATATACATAGACGTAAAAGGAAATTGCTAATAAGATGTTAATCGGGCTCTTGAAACAAACCTGTACTCTGGACCACAACAAGGGAACCAGCACTCGTGCATTGCACTCCACAAGCACATTAGACCAAAGTCTAGTCATTGGGAAACCAAGCAATGGAGTTTCTGTGTGTGTGGTGAAATTTCCATTGCTCACCTTGAGAGTCTGTAATGAACTATCATATACTGTACCTGCTGCACCAGCATTCTGAGCACAGCCAAAGCTCCGGCCACCTGATGTGTTTCAAAAAGAATGATATCAACGAAGGACAGAGACAGAAAGAGGAATTACACTAGAAAAGGTTAGGAAAGAAAAAACACACGTTTTTAAATGCATATATATCAAAGAGAATGGATAATGAGAAATCATAACAGTGACATCTTAGGGCCTAAAAGCCCTAGCAAACCCTAGGGGCTAAAAGCCCTTGCATCTGAAGGAGGATAGGTTCTATCGTAGAGGGCGTTCTTGTTCTATATTGTCACTGGTGAGAATATAAGCTAAGAATCTCTAGGGTGTGTGGGTGGGTGTTGTAAGGGTGAGCCTTGTTGTTCTTATTTAATATAATGATACGCATCTCTCCTGTGTGTTCGAGGAAAAAACATCTTAGGGCGTATTTGGAATAGTGGGAACTATGGGGATTTATATAATTCCCTTGGACTGGGAGGAGAAATGAATTAATTTCACTTCTATTCCAAAGGAATTGGATGTAATCTCTTCCTATCGGTAGCAAACCGATGGTCAAAGTTCTACAAAAATACATAACTTTGATGAATGTAGCCCAAAGTAGGACAATAAAACTTTCATTTGTTCCATATATATCCTAACTCCCAAGTTGAAATAACCAAGACAATGAGTAGACATTATCTCTATACGTTTGCTTGCAAAAGATGTGAAACCTTCCTCTTAACTGATAATGTGCGCATAAAGCTTACAATGTACATTGAATGTGTATGCCTCTGAGGCACTGAGACTCAAAACCCTAAACTGATACATTTGTGTATGTGAGAATGATGCTTTTACATAATAGTGAGATAATTATTAATATGCAAAACAATCCCAAGGTAAGTCAGCATAAGTTGACCCTCCTAATAAATAATGGGAAATTGAGCATACTCCGACCACTATCTTATATTATAACTACATTGCATCTAATTGTAAGCAATAAAAATATTTTTTTATTGTTATCAATTCAACAGAATGCATCCACAGAGCTGTTTCTGCAAATGGCATAATAGCATGTCCCATCCCCAATTCCCCGAATAAAATTTGTAGCTAGTGTTACAACCAACCGATACATCATGCCAAACAGTACTTTTATTCGTTAATTGATGGCAGATGCTCTTTTGTACACAACACTTTGCGGAAAAACTAAGGTCAGAAAATACTAACCATGAACTGTAATTTCCAGATCTTGTTGAATGCTGTAACAATCCAGAGATATCCTCCCACCACCGCCACCACCCCATCCATTACCACCAGCAGCACTTATTGTACCATTTCCATATCTAAGAAGTAGGGAATGTTTGTGAATATCAAATATATTGACAGTTTGCACTTACAGTAACAATTATAGAAAACAATTACTGGGTTGACCATAAACCCTGGTGAAAAGTCAAAAAAAACTTTGTATCTATTCCACTTCTTTTTCTTCAAATAGAGATATATCCTTTCTAAAAAAAATTGTATTTCCAACCAAATCCCGCAGAATGCAGATCCATCCTATGCCAAACATAGACATTGCAATTCATACCAATGCTGTAAATTTCTTAGTGTGCACCACATCAAAAGGTTTGCAAGGGCAAAACTAGGTTAATGAGAACAATCCGACAAAATATGCACGAAGTAAGCTAAGTCTTTGGCTACTATGGTATGATTTCCAAAAGCAGTTCACCATGTTAATCCAGCCCCTTGCTTTCCTGTCTAGCAAGACAGCAACCAAGGAATTGCATGGAAGGGGCGTGGCCTGCTAATACCAGCCTTGTTCGGAACAATTTATGCGCATTCATTTACTGACAAATCTCATTGGAATTGACAGGAAATGATATAATAGAATAAATATCACCACAACCATCAAGCAGTTTGAGAAAATTCACTGCAACCATAAAGCTCTGAAAACTGCCATTACAAAGCTTTGAGACTCTACGAAAATATCATGACACTCAACACTGAATTTTGTGACATTGGACAAAAAGACCCTTACGTTCTTCCTCTTCATCCCTAGCCAGACCTTCAAGTGTATATAGCCCCCTGATGAGTCAAGCAAAGAACACCATAATCTGTTGTTGCCCCATTTGATTTGACAGTGTTCAGAACGTTGCAGATGGTCACAGCAGAGCATGCACGTCATCAACACTGCAACAGTTATTGCCCAATCGACCATGACCCCATGGAGACTTGTACTTGGACATGTAAACTAAGCCATGGCTGCCAGAGGTGTGCTCTGTGCAAACGCTCCTGCCTCTAGTCTATCTTTTTTTTTCTTGGACACAATGCTTGAATCATCAATTAATTGCTGGTCTTGTGGTTTAGCATTACTCATTGTGTGATTAAGGTGACCTGGGTCTGACTCAACCTCTTGGCATGATCACCAGACGAGATCATGTTCTGATCAATGTACAGACAGAGAAATACTAGATCAAAGTTGACCGCTTATAGCTCCTCTCATAAAGTAGAGAACAAACTCATCATTGTGTATTGCATGTTCCTTTTCTGGTCAACCAGCAAACAGTTTCTTCTTTGTAACCACAAGTTGGAAAACCTTCCGCCTAATCTAAGATAAAGCCATAAAGAGCAGCATGACACACAAAACAAGCCAAGAGGTCAAGAAAAGAAAAAAAATAAGGCCACGTTTGTCCAGAAGATTGACAGCAAAGGTGAGTGGATATTAGAGAAAAGAGAATCCTCAAAGTTAGGAATGGCCTCGTTTAAATGCCTAATGACTGCAGTGGCTTTTTCTTGCTGGTGATAACTGCACAATCAGTTATCCTAGTATACCAATATTAGATAGAGCTGGTGATAACTGCACAATCAGTTATCCTAGTATACCAATATTAGATAGGACACAGTTTCTGATTCGCCGAAGAATTTAGATTGCCGTGGTAACTCATAAAAAACAGGTATAAGTTTGAGTGATGTAGATCTTACAGCTTGAAAGCATGTATTATAATGCTTCCACCAGACCCGCCGCCTCCTTTGAGGCTGCCAACACCACCTTCAGCAAGCACATGCCCATCAATATTCATAAAGTCCCTCGCCCTAAGCATGACGCGGCCTCCTCCATACCCTCCAAACTGCTGATCAGCGGACATGCTGCCACCCATGCTGCCGTAGCTCCAGGGCCATGCCAACGTCGACCATGCATACACGTCGCCTCCCCAGTTGGTGTCATTAGACACCTTACATGACGCGCCCCTCCCACCATGCCCTCCGCCAGCCGCTTCCAGGCTGTGCGGAGTCCCACTCGTTTGGGGAGGGGCCTCCCCGGCGAGTGCAGTGGTGTTGATGGTCGAGTGGTGGTCCAACGTCACATTGGCCGCATCAAAGCTGACTGAGCCCCCAATCACCTCGACATGCTCACCGATCGTTATGCTCCCAGAGACATTGACGGTGAGGTAGCATCCCCTGACAGGGCAGATGATCTTCACGTGGGGCCGAATCTCCAAGCTCCCGTCGCCATACACGCATAGATCACCATCCAGCGAGGAGCTCGAGCTGATGACGCAGGTGGTGTTGAACGACCCGGAGCCATTCAACTCTTCGCAGGTCCTGGAGTTGGCCGAGTACATCTGGCACTGGAGCTCCCCGCGCAGCCCCGCCGCGGCCCCACCGACATCGCCGCCGCCGCCGCCACCAACGGCCTCAACAGGGGCCAGCGCGAACCGGTCATTGTGCCGTGGCTCGGCCGCCAACGCGAGCGCGGGGAGGATGCCGTCCCTTCGGGCGGCACCCAAGGCCGCGAACAGGACCGCCCACCACGCGACGCACCTCATCGACGCCGCCGCCGGTCGCTCCGGGTCATTGCTCGGCCCGGCGAGCGCTGGAGGCGAGCAGGGCACCGGGCTACCCGCCCAGTCGCAGCGTCCACCGATTCGCCGCGGGAGGGAGCGGATCGGGCGGCGGCGGCGCGCCCTACCGCCTGACGAGGATGCGGCGGCGGCCGGATCGGCCCGGATCACGGGAGCGCCGCAAGAGATCTCCAAACCCCTAGCGCCCGCGCGCGCAGGGCGGGGAGGATGGATTGGGGGGAGTGAGCGAGAGAGTGGGGAAGCGAAGTGTGCTTGCTGCTGCTGCTGCTGCTGCTGGAGAGGACTCGGGAGTGGCGGAGGAGAGAGAAAGTAGAGAGAGAGAGAGAAGGGGAGGAGACAGCCAGCTGGGGCGATTTGTTCGGGGAGTGGGGCCCGCTGCCCCGCGGTGGCGGCAGCTCGTGATGAGTCCACGCCACGCTGCTGGCTCGCTGGATGCTGCTCTTGGATCTGACTACTCCCCTTCCCTTCCCTTCCCTTCCCTTCCCTCTTGGACTCATTTGACGGCCCGTGAACCGGGAATTCCTTTCGATTCTGTCGAGCAGGAAAAGCAAGCCGCCGGGCCGCGGCGGCGTCCCTGTCGCCGACGCCGGGTGAGCTCGACGGGCGTGGCGTGTGGTCCTTTGCCACCGCAGCAGCTGTGTGGTCACCGGCCACGGCTTCTTTAATTCGTTTGTGTGAAAGTGACATGGCTGCAGCTTAGCTTGATCACGGTCGAGAACTTTCTCTTAATTTTGATTATCTTTCAAGATAGGTCAAATTTTTAATCTTGTAATGCTACTGACTCCACACCGCCGAAGTCAAACATTGGAATAATCTATTGCTATGGTTCCTACACCACATGGCCAAGTACGACTCCTGTGACCAAAACTTAGGTATAAATTATCAGCGAATTGGTCTCGAATATAATCTTGTTTGACGTATGTTTTCTACATAAGTGGTGCATTATCTGATTGGAGGGATACAGCGTATATGATAGCCGGTGGTAGCACTTGTATCCCTTCGTATTTACCTTCTCTCACCTTGATTGGTTAATTTTACTAGGAAATTTCCTTAGCCGTTGCTACGGGCAGTTATATATAATATTGACATACAAAATGTTAGTTCTAGTTTTCAAAAATCAGATTTTTCCGATTTTGGATGAATTCAAATGAAGAATCCAAATTTATCACGTTTTTATAAACCAATTTGACTCGTACTCGGAGCATAACTTCTCCACCCTATAAATATAAGCGGGCTTGCTAGCGCCGGGACATAAGCATCACGGTCTGATCAAACCAATAATCATAGTATCACAATGTAACATTTAAAATTAATTTTGCAACATCGAGAATATAAATTAAAATTATATCATCGCACGCATCTGATGCAGAAAAAATCCCACCACATGGCGTACCTATTCTAAGATAAAGGATGGGACATTGTCCATATCCTACACCAATTGTAACTATTCATACAGTAGCAAGACTAGTCGGAACAAAAGCGAACTACCCGAGTAGTACTCGGATAGGACTAGTAAGCTCGTATTTGGTTAGGATTTTCATGTAACTCTGTCCTCTCGGACTATTTAAGGGCAGGCAAGGACCCCCTCCAAAAAACACATCATCTAATACAATACAAACCACCACACAAGATGTAGGGTATTACGCTCTCGGCGGCCTGAACCTGTCTAAAGTTTCATGTTCCTTGCACCTTCGAGTTCCTAATCTCGCGACACCCCACCTACAATCTAGGGGTATCCCTCGGTGGGCTTGGAGGTTAAACACCGAGAGCTGGCGCGCCAGGTAGAGGTGTTCATCGAGCATTCACCGGAGAACTCGATGGCATCTTTCCACTTCACCAGCGTTGTGCTCGGCGAGGGCACAACCCTCATTTTCGGCTCCTGGATCTGCATCGCCAATGGCTCGGGTGGCTTCAACAACCATCTAGCCAACTCCAGGGAGTCGGAGACACCCACAGCAACTCAACGTGGCGATCTCGACGAGTTCATCGACAATCTCGACGAAATGCTGCTCCCTGGCCTAGCCAGGGAGATCGAGGAGGAGTCCTGTGGTAGAACCAACCTGAATCATATCGACTCAAGTACGCGAGTCCTCGCCGGAGGGCTACCTCGTACTTCAAACGGTATAATACCATTGGTCTGTCGGGTAACGTCCCGATAAACCACCGAACTCAGGATCCAACAAGGTACCTCACACGAAGGTGAGTCCAGAAATATAATGCCAAAATACTTTACACCACAGGCAGTTATATTACAAAAATACATAAAGTGTCATTAGCTCCCACTGAGGAGAGATTATTACAAAACAAGTTTAAGTTTCTAGTCAAAGCAGCGGAGTTTGAAAAGCGTAGACATTATACACGTCGTTATTACAGATATTATGCTAGCCCTGGCATAATATCACTCGGCGGAATCTGTGTTGGCCGGGGACGGATCCCATTCCACGGACCAACCATCAGGCAAGGGGTAGGGCCACGGTGTAATGAACGCTGGCTCATCAGGAGGATTACCTGGAGTAAATCAACAAAAGCAAGGCTGAGTATACTAATACTCAGCAAGACTTACCCGGAATTGGGTATATCTTAGCCCATAACTAGACTCATGATGGCTTTTAGCTTTGGGTAGGGTTTTCAGCTGAAAAGCAACAAATAGTAGATCCTTAATTTCAACTTTTAGCTTTCAGGTTCTAGTTGATTAACCATTCTAGGTAAGCACCTATAACTATTCAAACATGGTAGAATCTTTACTCAAACACCATCTTTGATGATCACGTAATTGCTCTTGTTACTCTATGTGATAAAGGGGATAAGCAGTCTCATACATCGTGAGAGGCGGACGATTCTGAATCGAGATTCAACCCTTGCAAGGTAAACCTAACTCACACGCTTGGAACACCACAAGGTCGTTCCGAAGCAACCGTTTGCCTTTCATTCCGACTCGTGGATCAGATCCACCACAAGCGACTGTAGGTCATACGCACTTCCAAAGTGCAGGACGTACGTCTGTAGCGCGACTACAAAACCCATACTCCTGGTTGCCCAGCAACACGTATGCCTACACGTCGAACAAAGTAACCAAAGGAAGCAAATACATGTGGTGGGGGTATGTCCACTCCTCGGGCCGATTGGTTACTAGGCTTACCGCTTACCATATTTCACGGCATGTGGCTAGTACTTTCAAACGCTTAACCACCGCTACCACACACTGCGACCTTATCAAAATTTCAACAAGACAGACGGGGTATCATCTCAACCATGATACCTCACAACTCCCGTCTGTCATCTTTATAGTGATAACAGGAATGTAAACATTACAACTCCTATATCGCGCGAGTGACAGGAAATCACTCGACTTCTACCGGTCCTATAAGCAGAGCAGCTATTCGGACTCAAGTTCTAAGGTTCAATACATAGGTTCCTGGGATTATGCAACTAAGGTTTACAAACAACTCCTAAAAAACTTAATGCATAAAGATATACATAAATAGTATAGGTTGCAGTGTAATAAAGTAGGGGTTATGTCCGGGGCTTGCCTTCGCTGGTAGGGTTGGGGTTAGTCAAATTTATATCTTCCGAACCGGGGTTCGGGGCTTCAGAGAAATCCGCGATGAGATTCCCGGGATCTTCAGAATAAACTTCTTCTTGTTCCGGGATCAGCTGATAATCCCGTCAGCGAGAGTGGTCGAGTCTATATGAAATGCAAAATTACAAGTTATGGAATACCTTTATTTTTATTCCACTTCCCGATAAAGTTGCAATCCAAAATAACTAACATTTCATTTCGATAAATTTCCTAACTACCCGGTACTGGGCAGTCATTTATCGAGCACTAACTAGTTCACTTAGATACATTAAACAGCAAACTTAGTTATGTTAAGTATTCAACTAGTGGCATGGGGCAACTGGTGGTGTGGTTCCTAATAATTATATTAAACGCTTTATACAATGACTACACTAATTATTTATATTAATTTTAAGTTACCATTGTATGATAGATCAATTATATTATATCCAACTTATTTAATATCTAATCCTTGGTTGGAAACTTAATAACATGTTGCAATATTACAAAACAGAACCTTAATATATTTTTCATGATTTTTGAACATTTAAAAGTGTGTTTATTAATTATACTAAGAAAACTACACATTATTTCTAATAAAACTTGTACATTAAGAAAATAATACTAGAGTACAAGGTTAATTATTTTTCTTCAATTCTACATGTTAAAAGAAAATTATCATCACTGGTTTTACCATTTTATCATCTTTCTATGAATTACTATGCATTTCCTAAGCCTACAAGCAACTAAATTTGATATTTAAATTTGGTCATCAAACATTCAGAAACTGAAGTTGACCCTTTAAGTAAAGTTGTAGATCTTTATCTAAGGATTCCAACAAAATTTAGTTTACAATTTTATGATTTTTCCTCGAAGAGATATAGCATTTCTAAGTTGGCAGCAATATTTACATAAGGAGGTCCCTCGGCACTATTCAACTGAGTCTTAGGCTATGCACTTAACCCCCTGAACTTTTAATTCTTCTAACCTGGGGTCCTTGGCTGTGAACCCGAATAGAGCAAGGCGGGGGCGGCCGTGTTCCGGCGACGGTGATCCCCGGCGGCGAGGTCCAAGGGTAGGGAAAGGCTTAGGGACTTACGGTGGTCTTGTTGCGCTACGTGTCGAGGACGGGGATGGCCGGAATGGTGGAGTTCGACTAGGACCCGAGGCGGCGGCGGAGGGGTCGACGGCGACGACGATGTTCCGGCGGTGAACGTCGGCCAAGATCCTATGCACGAGAGCCAGTGAGTCACGGGGAACATGTAGGTACAACTAATTGGAAGAATAGACATTGGATCGAGGGTAATCGACGGAGACCGAGGCGGCGGCGGCGAGGAAGAACGCCGGCGAGCGTCAGGGAGGCGCGGTGGTGGACTAAAGAGCCAATGAATGGGGCGGGCAGCTTCAGGGTGATGATGTGGTGCTGGCTACGGTGTTGTGTTGGCGTGGAAGGACTCGGGTCGAGCTGTCCACGGTGAGGCCGAAGACGGCGGCGGCGGCGCTCCGTCGGAGACGAAGTTCCAATGGAAATTGGAGGAGAACGGTTGGTCGTTGAGCACGAGCAAGTAACGGGGAAGCTAGTGCAGGTGTTGATTGAGGCGGGGGTGAGCTGGTGAGGGCTGCCCACGGGCGTGCCGTGCGCGGCCGGAGCGGAGGAGGACGGCGGCGAGGAAAATGCAGCTCGGGCGTTTGGAATTGGGCACTGGGAGTAGCAGAAAAGCACGTAGGTGTTGAAGTGGTGCTGCTGCGCGCAAGAGGGAGGAAGTTAAGGCACGGCAGAGGGCTATCCACGGCGACGAGGAGGTGGCGGCCGGAGATGGCTCGGGGGCGTCGTGGCGTGCGCGTGGGAAGCCACCAGGGGAGAGGAAAGGGGTCGGGATTGGGAGGAGATGACGCGTGGACTTGTGCTGCAGCTGGAGGTGGAGCTCGGGGCCTGCGCCGGCGGTGAGTGGCGGTGGCAGGCGCAGCGAGCAGAGCGGAAGCGGCGTGCCAGAGGAAGACGAAGCAGGGAGGTGTCAGGGGGACTAGTTTGTGATTTCTAAAAAGTTCAGGGACCCCTCTGTAAACTAAAATTTTCCACTGCTACAAAATCCTAATGAGGAAACTGTCTAAAGCAAAGTTGTAGAGAATTTCAAATACTACAAGAATGCTTTAGAGCTCGAGTTCAAAATCTCAAAGGGTACGGTTTTATTTTGAACTTTTGAACACAACTCAAATTATAAACTTTGTGTTACAATTTAAACAAAATGCTCTAATGTTTGGTGTCACTTTGTAAGATTTTCTGCAGTAATCATGACTAGTTCTTTTTACACTTTAGCCCTTAGGTAAAACTAAGTTTTACTTTTATCTTTCAACCATTTTATATGTAAGTCCTTATATCTTTGTATTAATCACATAAAGGTCCTTAGTTTCATATAAAGTCTATTTCCCTTAGGTTTATTTAACTTTTGCTCTTTTCTTTTCTATAGCCATCTGAATTTGACACTTAAGAACATTTTCACACACTTGCACATAAGAATTTATAAAACTCATAATTTACAAATATACCCCTATTGCTTTGTACAACTTGTATATATACCATATCATGCATACATACAATACATCCAAACTTACTATCTCATTGTCTAACTACCGGGATATTACAAGTCCACTGTCGATGCGACTTCGACTCGTGCTGCACCAAGACTTCTCGGGTCGAATCCAATCCGATCTGGGGAAGAGCGTACCCGACTCCTATTCGGGCTACGCAACGCGGCTTGTATCTACCAGGAGCTCACTCAATCTGAGTTCCTCTCCGCATTGGAAGAGAACTTGGATAACCTACTCAAGATCGGAGAGGAGGGTGCCACCGTTTGCCGAGAGGCCCCCATCTTCGACAAGTACCCAGACCCGGACGACGATTCCCGACTCTTCTCGGGTCGTCATCTTGGTTTGACTATAACTTCCACACCACAGGGCCCGTTCATGTACTGGAAGGGCATGGAGCCCTCTGAGCTACTCGAATACGACTCCCGTCTTGTAGCCTTCACACAAGAACTGCCTTTTCAGGAAGGCAAGCCTCTCTCTCCCATTGCGGAGGAGGGAGAAGGCAGGACAGTACTCGTCGACTATAGCTCTGTCAGTATCTCGAACCGCCGACTAGTAAATTTCGTGATTGCGCGTTTGGCCCGGATGGTGTGCAAGAAAGACATGAGGGTTTATACTGGTTCGTGTAGAATATCCCTACGTCCAGTTTGAGCCGCTTGTGCTCTTGCACTAAGTTTGCAGTAGGGTTACAAACAGGCGAGAGAGGAGAGGGCTCCCAAGTCTCTTGTGGAGTGTGTGTGTGTGAATGTGAGTCTGAACGTTTTTCCTCTCTCCCCCCATGGGGTCCTCCCCTTCCCTTTTATATTCCAAGGGGCAGGGGTCGGATACAAGATAGAGAGAGAGAGAGAAAGGTTGCCGGGATCCCGCTTTTCCTCATCCTTGCATGTGGTCCCCACTGGTCCTGTAGATAATGATGGGGGTGTCCTGCGCCACTCCCTAGCGCGACGTGTGACGTGCGTCTCAACAGTGTGGGCGGCACGGGCCCCCTGGCGTGCTTTGTGGGCGACGTGCGCCCCGACACGATGGGCAGCGTGAGCCCCCGGCGTGTTTTACGACTTGACCTCCAGTGCGGCGGACGACCGGGGCTTGAAATAATGGTCTGTCCTCTTTGGGGTCATGTCGAAGCATGTCCTTACCTGCCCCCATGCCGGAGGTTCGACCCCTGACACGACTGTCATTCCGTAAGACGCTGAGGGCCCCACGTCCTTGCGGCAGATATGGTCGAATCCGTTCCCTCGGGGTTAGGCGAAGCGGAGCTCCCCCTCGGGGTCAGGCAAGGCCAAGCCCGCGCCCTTAGGGTTAGGCGAGGTGGGGCTTCTCTCACAAGGGTCGAGCGAGGTCGCACTCACATTCTTAGGGTCGCGCGAGGCGGAACCCATCCTCTGGTGGTTGGGTGAGGTGGCTCGTGCCCTTCTTCTAGGCTTGGTATTTGGGCTGCTGGTGCGCTTCCTTCCAGTGGGCCCTCTGTGGCCATGCGACAGCCTTGATTAGGCTGAGCCGCATATTGCGGGAGAGCTAAACTATAATCAGCTTCCAAAGGAACATACTTTTCAGGATGTCCGTGATATTCGCCTCCACGCCTTGATCAACGTGACCAATGAGAGCTCTTTCTCTCTCTTCCTGTCTGATGTGGGTGCGCACGAGTGCACCAAGTGGGTGTAGCCCCAGAGCCTCTAAGTGAATCAGAGATTCACGTAGAGGATCAGTTATCATGTCCGGAGGGCACTATAACAGCCTAGGTGTTTAAATTGCTAAGAGACCTTGAACAATGCATCATATATCTTTGACCATGAGAAATATAACCAAAAGTATTTTAATTGAACTATACATGTATATGTGTGAATGAGTGTATATGCATATGTATGTGTGTACCAAGTACCTCTTTATGACTTTCAAATCAAACCAATAATGCATAATAAAATAGCTAGACACCTTCCACTTGTCATGTTCAATCAAAGTCTAGTTGAGATCATGATGAAAATTTGAAATTTTGAACATGAAACGACAAGTCATTCAAATCCTTATGTTTGAAAATTTAAAATATCTTTCAAATTGTAGCTCAAATGAACTTTGCACTGAAACAAAAGTTGTAGAGTTTAAAATTCCCCACAACTTTTATGTTGGCAGATTTCAATGTGTCATTGCCAAATTTAGAGAAGAATCCATTCAAACCGGCCCTTTTTCTTTCTCTCTCTCCTGTCTCCCTTCTCTCTCCTACCTCCCTCCCCTCCCCTGTTTCGCTCGACAGGCATGGCTGCTGGCCAGGTGGGTGGGGATTCCTGCTGCCCACGCCAAGCCAAGCCAGTGGCTGGCTGCCCTCGCCCCCGCCGCATGCAACGCCCCTGCCCGCGCCAGGGTCGCTCCTCGCGTCGCGAGCTCGCCCAGCGCACACACGCCACGCGCCGCACGGTTCCTTGCTGCCGTGTGTAGACAAGCCAGTCCGTGGTCGCCCTCGATGCAAGACAGCGGTAGCAGGCGCACCCCCAATCCCTGCATGTGCGAACCCCTTTCTCCCATGCCACAATTCCGCTCGACCAACGATGCCACTGCTACGTGGCGAAGCATCTCGGACGCCCGTGCCGCGACACGGGCTTGCCGGCGTTGCCACTGCCGCAGCCTGCCCGCATGTGGCCTGCCCCACTCAGCATCCCCTTGACCATGCCCCGCTCCTCTTCCCCTCACCCTGCCTATAAACAATCGAGCCAAGCCCAGCAACGCGCACCCGAGCTTCCACCCCACCATTAGCACTGCCGCTTGACCTCGCCGTCAAACCCCACCCTCCGACCTCCCTCCAACCCAAACCACCCTCTAGCAAGCTTGCCATGCCCTCCTGAAGCTCCTCGACCGCACCCCACCCCCCCATATCACCGGTCCTTCGCCAAACCGTCATGCGCAGCCACCTCCCGAGCCCCTATCATGCCGCCGCCCCTCCACAGGTCGCATCAGGCCCCGACGGAGACCACCACAAGGTAGCCCTTAGCTCCCTCTTGCCTCCCCGCCCTTTGCCCCTCGCCGCTGGTGAGCAGGCTCACCGGATTTTTGCCAGCTAGAGCCCTCCCCACCATAGGATCCGGCTAAGCGCCACATTGCAAGAAATTAGATCTTCGTAGGGTTCTTGTTGCAAAAGTCAGGGACCTATCTGCGAGGCCTTGTTTTCATTTTGTTTTAAAAAATAGTGAACTTGTAAATTCCTTTAAAAATCATAGATAAATCCTAAAAATGCAAACTAAAATGTTTGCAAATCCTTGCAACAAGATCTACCACTTTGCTTACATGACCTCGTGCAGTTTCTGTATATTTTTAGCTCTAGATTAAGAACTAGTTTTATTAGCGCTTAATTGGATCTCAAGTTATGGACATGCACTGTTGGAGATTTTTGGACAGTTTTTTAGTATCTCGGAGATGAGCTATGTATCAAAATTTCACAACTCTAGCTATAGATTTTATTAGATCTTTTTCTATGCCATGTGTAAATAAATGTATTTGTTCTAGGTGTTATATTGTGATTCATGAAGTTCAACTTTTACAGTAGTGTTATAGTGATGGCTAGATACTGTAGGAAAAGTTTAGACTTTCATGATCCACTAGATCTTGCTCAAGTAACTTTTGCAATGAATAAACACATTAAATCAGTATAAATAGTTTCTGTACTTAGAAAATTATGATATTTTTACCTGAGGATATTTTTTATTAGATTATCATGCTGGAAATGTTTGAGACACAGAAACTTTGTGAAACTGCCTATAGAAATAAATCCTGATTGATGTAGATGTATCTTGACTTATTTTCTATGCTCTATATCTTGCACACTAAAATTTGAAAAATTTACAATAGACTCTGTTGGTGTTTTACCAGCTACCCACCGAAGTATATACCCGAGGTGGTAAGTTTAGGTGAGGAGACACCGAGATTAGAAACTCGAAGGTACAAGAAACACAAGATTTAGACAGATTCGGACCGCAAGGTGCGTAATACCCTACATCCTGTGTGGTGGTTTGTATTCCCTTGGGTGTAGAATGATCTTGATGATCTGCCTTGAATGGGTTCCTGCCCCCCCTTATATATCAAGGAGGTCAGGGTTATAAGAATGCTAGTCCAATACTAGATAAGGAATCGTAACCGAATACAACTCGAGTAGATTTTTTCTGTACCGACTAGCTTTATCTCCTATTCATACGGAACAAATAAGAGATAAATAAGATAAATAAGAGATAAGACGGACTTTATCTCTTAAGCCTGTTTAAACTACGTTATGTATACAGTCCCGTGGCCCCGGGTTTGATAGACTCTCCATAAGTTTAGGAGTACTCAGTAAAATGTTGAGCACCAGTCTTTGCATGTTTGTTCTGTATAAATGGATCTTGATCCTAGTAGCAGCTGTTTAACGTATTTTTTATGATTAATCTGCTGAATGAAAATAGCTGGAAATTTTATAGTGAGTTTGTACTTAAGTAATGTGCTCTGCATAAAATCTCAACACCAGAAACTATCTCTAATAGTTTTTTTTAATCCATGCTTACTTTTGAGAAATGGTTGTTTATAAAATGATAAAATCCTTCACTTACTTACTTAATAAAGTTAGTTAATCTAGATAATACTCGATAAATGACTACCCAAGGAAAAGAAAATGAAGTGCTTTACAACTCATACATGTGCATTCATATAGAATCGACTTCTCTTGCTGTTGGAACGTACGAGTTGGCGCCCGAGTCCGAGATTGAGCAGCGGGAAGCTCAGCTTAATCTAACTAAAATCATCGAAGATCCGAACCAAAGTTTAGAAGAGCCCAAGGCTAGTTTTGCTCAAGAAGGCAAGCCCCGGAGCATGAATCGTGTTATTTTCAAATTATGCAACTTATTACTCCTTTTACTTGTGCATTAAGTTATAGGAGTTGAATGAAAACCATAGTTGCATGATCTTAGGTACCCATGATTGAAACACTAGTTGTATAATTCGTTAGAGTGCTATGCTAATAGGACTCCGGTAGAAATCGAATGATTTTCTATCACTCGCGAGAAAATAGGATTTGACTGTTTAAATTATATTGGAATCATAAGATCGACGGATGGGGCTATAGTATGATGTTTATGTTGATGTTTGAGGCCCCATCTGTGTAGCAAAACTGGCTAAGGTCATGTTGTGTGGTAGTGGTGGTTATGTTTTTGAACATACTAACCATATGCTGAAAATATGATAATCAGTAAGCTTAAGTACCTGATTGGACCGGCGAGTGGACTTTACCCTCACCGTCTTGACTTTGTTTCCATAGGCACATGGTAAGTGTAAGAGTAGCCACAGCCCAGCTTCGTTCCGTGGTTCATGGACGTCTGTACTCAAGGGGGTGGCCCTCATCTACAACCTGAAAAGAATGGGGAAAAGTTGTATGGGTGACTCATCTGGGCCCCATGCGTGTGTTTAGGTTTCCAATTACAAGGTTGAGAAATACAATTCGAATCGTCTGTTTCTCGCGGCCATTGAGACTGCTTAACCCTTTTACCACATAGAGTAAGAAGTGGAACAATGATGATGGTGATTAATATTGTTGGCTGCTTAAATTAATTCTATCCACCATGTGTGATGTTGGATAGTTGCTCATCTAGGATGGTTAATCAAACTAGAATCTTGAAGCTAAAATCTGAAATGAAGGACCTACTCTTTGTTGCTTTTTGGCAAAAGCAAACCTCTTAGGCCAAAAGCCTTGCATGTCTAGGAGTTGGCTTAGTATATACCAATAGTCGGGTAAGCCTTGCTGAGTACTTGTGGCTTTATTTTCAGATGAGATCTTTGAGGATATGGTTGCTAGTTTTGACTTGGCTATGTACTCTTCCTCCTAGTTGGTCGGTGGAATGGGATGCGTCCCCAGCCAATGATGATAACGCTGAATGATTTCATGTACGAGCTTCATCATGATATCTTGTATCGTTGTTAGAACTTTTGCTTATTTTCCGCTGCACTATTAAACTCTGAAAGTACTTGTTTATAAATATTTTTGAACTTGGTTTGTAATAATAATTCATGTTGAACACTGTGATGTAAAATTTGTAGATTGTTGTAATCTCTGGGCTCACCTTCGTGTGGGCTATATGTATGCATTGTTTTGATCGAAATTCCAGTGATTGCATCGGGATGTTACCCGACAGATTGTCGTTTTACTCCGTTTTAAGTGCGTGTTAGATCAGATTGCCTTTATGGTGATGATTCACACACGTAAGCCGGATTAACTCACGCGATTCTGCCACAGCTGGTACTAGAGCCAAAATACATACACTAGAGAGTACAATAAGCCTGAAACAAATATTTTCGTAAAACTTGACCACAAAAATCGCGTTTAAAAAATACGTTGGTTCATTAAGGATGATGCCTAGTTCGTAAAGCTCTAGAGGATGATGGGAAGTAACTAGGTGGTTATCTTAACTATATTATATATAACTGACTTACAGCATATTACTTTCTGTCAAAACTTACTTTTGTGTACAACCGACCTTTAATTTCTATAACGACGCACTCAACGCTAAGGTAAGAAGGTAAGGATCCTAAGTCAACTGAGAGAGCTTGACCCTCACATCGGTAACACGAGCCGAACGCTGCCCTCGAGCAGTGGCTTACTTGAGATGCTGCCAATATACCAACTATTCGTTGATTATATTGGGAGTAAAGGTTTGCCGCAGGGTATGGCGATGTTGTTCATACCCCCATCTCATTAAGTGACGGTACCCCCTTAAATACGCTATCTCGGTAGCGTATGCTAACATTGTCCATACGGCGGGAATTGACGGATGTTGTTTCTACAGTGAACGGTAATGAATGTGGACGCTTTCGTGAGTATCAGCACGGAAGGTTCGATATATATATTCGTTCAATCTTCTGCAGGTACAGTAACTACGCATACATTAAGTTAATATAGGGAGAGACATACTATATATGCCACCGGTGCTAACCCCGTAAGTCCAAAGTGTGGCAGAACCAACCTGAATTACACCGGCTCAAGTACGCGAGTCCTCTCTTGAGGGCTACCTCGTGCTTCAAACGGTATAATCCTTTGGCCTGTCGGGTAACGTCCCGATAAACCACCGAACGCAGGATCCAACAAGGTACCTCACACGAAGGTGAGTCCAGAGATATAATGCCAATATATTTTTACACCACAGGCAGTTATATTACAAAAATATACAAAGTATCATTAGCTCCCACTGAAGAGAGACTATTACAAAACAGGTATAAGTTTTCAGTCAAAGCAGCGGAGTTTAAAAAGCGTAAACATTGTACACGTCATTATTACAGATATTATGCTAGCCCTGGCATAATATCACTCGGCGGGATCTGTGTTGGCCGGGGACGGATCCCACTCCACGGACCAACCATCAGGCAAGGGGTAGGGCCACGGTGTAATGAAAGCTAGCTCATCAGGAAGATTACCTAAAGTAGATTAACAAAAGCAAGGCTGAGTATACTAATACTCAGCAAGGCTTACCCGGGATTGGGTATACTTTAGCCCATAACTAGACTTATGCAGGCTTTTCAGGTTTTGGGTAGAGTTTTCAGCTGAAAAGCAACAAAGAGTAGATCCTTATTTTCAACTTTTAGTTTTCAGGTTCTAGTTGATTAACCATTCTAGGTAAGCACCTATAACTAATCAAACATGGTAGAATCTTTAATCAAACATCATCTTTCATAATTACAAAGTTACTCTTGTTACTCTATGTGATAAAGGGATTAAGCAGTCTCAATCTCCGCGAGAAACGGACGATTCTGAATTGAATTTCAAACCTTGCAAGGGTAAACCTAACACACACGCTTGGAACACCAAAGGGTCGTTCCGAAGCAACCGTTTGCCTTTCATTCGGACTCGTGGATCAGTGCCACCACAAGCGACTGCAGGACCATACGCACTTCCAAAGTGCAGGATGTACGTCTGTAGCGCGACTACAAAACCCGTACTCCTGGTTGCCCAGCAACACGTATTCCTGCACGTCGAACTAAGTAACCAAAAGAAGCAAATACATGTGGTGGGGGGTATGTCCACTCCTCGGGCCGATCGGTTACTAGGCTTACCGCTTACCATATTTCACGGCATGTGGCTAGTACTTTCAAACGCTTAACCACCGCTACCACACATTGCGGCCTTATCGAATTCATCAAAACAGACGGGGTATCATCTTGACCATGATACCTCACAAAACTCCCGTCCATCATCCTTATAGTGATAACAGGAATGTAAACATTACAACTCCTATATCGCGCGAGTGACAGGAAATCACTCGACTTCTACCGGTCCTATAAGCATAGCATCTACTCGGACTCAAGTGCTATTATTCAATACATTGGTTCCTAGGATTTATGCATCTAGGGTTTCAAACAATTCCTATGAACTTAATGCATAGAATACATAGATAAATATAGAGTGCAGTGTAATAAAAATAGTAGGTTATGTCCGGGGCTTGCCTTCGCTGGTGGGGCTGGGGTTAGTCAAATTATTTTCTTCCGAACCTTGGTTCGGGGCTTCAGAGAAATCCGCGACGAGATTCCCGGGGTCTTTAGAATAATCTCCTTCTTGTTCCGGAATCAGCTGATAATCCCCGTCAGCGAGAGTGGTCGATTCTACATGATGTGCAAAGGTATAACTTATGGAATGCATATACTTTTATTTTAATTCACGATAAAGTTGTAATCCAAATAAAAGAACATTACATTTCGATAAAGACCCTAACTACCTTGTACTGGGCAGTCATTTATCGAGTACTAACTATCTTACTTAGATACATTAAACAGCAAACTCAACTACGTTAAATATCTAACTAGTGGCATGGGGCAACTGGTTGGGGTGGTTCCTAACAACTAGATTAAATGGCCTTATTCATTGATTACACTAATTGTTTATATGAACTTTAAGTTACTATTATATTATGGACTACATAAACTATGTCCAATTTGTTTGACACCTAACCCTTGGTTGGAAATTTAATCACATGTTATACTATTAAGGAACAGTACCCTAAAATATTTCCATGATTTTTGAGCATTTAAATGTGTAATTATTAAATATACAAAGTGAACTACACATTATTTCTAATTAATATTTGTATATTAAGGAAATAATACTGGAATACTAGGATAATTATTTTTCTTCAATTCTACATGTTAAAAGGAAATTAACATCACTGGTTTTACCACTTTATCATTTTTCTATGAATTACTATGCATTTCCTAAGCCTACAAATAACTAAACTTAACAATTAAATTAGATTATCAAACATTCCGAAACTGAAGTTGATCCCTTAAGTAATATTGTAGATCTTTATCTAAGGATTCCAGCAAAATTTGGTTTGCATTTTTATGGATTTTCCTCTAATAGTTATAGCATTTCTAAGTTGGCAGCATAAATTACACAAGAGGTCCTTTGGTTACTATTCCTCTGAGTCTAAAGCTATGCACATAACCCCCTGGATTTTTGATTCTTCTAACCTGAGGTCCTTAAGCTGGGGACCGAAGCAGAGCAAGGCGGGGGCGGCCGTGTTCCGGCGACGGCGGTCACCGGCGGCGAGGTCCAAGGGCAGGAAAGGGCGCAGGAGCTCACGAGGGTTCTGTGGCACCACGTGTCGAGGGCTGGGGTGGTCGGAATGATAGATCTCGACAGGGACCCGAAGTGGCGGCGGAGGGGTCAATGACGGCGACGGTGCTCCGGCGATCGACGTTGGCAGGGAACCTACGCACGAGAACCAGTATGATGTGGGGAAGGTATAGGTGTAGTCAATTGAGAGCACGCAGGTCGGACGAGTGGTAAGCTTCGAAGACAGTGGCGGCGATGGTGAGGAGAAAGGCCAGCGATCGTCGGGGAGCCGATGTAAAGCCTTAGGATTCAAATTGATGGGTCGGAGAGCTTCGTAGCGGTGATGTAGTGCTGGCTAAGGTACTGTGGTGGCGTGGGACGGCCTGGAGCGAACTGCCCACGGTGAGGCTGAAGGCGGCGACGGCGGCGCTCGTCGGAGGCGAAGTTCCAGTGGAAATTGGGATGCAACAGAGGGTCATCGAGCACCAGTAAGCTACGAGGAAGCTTGTGCAAAGGTTGATTGGGGCGGAGAAGGTCTGGTGTGGGCTGCCCACAGGCGTGCCGTGCGCGGCCGGAGCTAGAGGAGACGGCGGCGGAGGAATGTGGGTCGAGCGCTCGGAATTGGGCTCTGGAACGGGAGGAATAGAACGTAGGGGTGAGGGTAATGCTGCTGCGCGTGAGAGAGAGGAAGTTAAGGCACGGTGGTGGGCTGTCCACGGCGACGAGGAGGTGGCGGCCGGCGAAGGCTCGGGGTCATCGTGGCGCGCGCGCGAGGGGCCACCAGGGGAGAGGAAATGGACCGGGAAAGGATGGAGGTGACATGTGGATACTTGCAGAGGCTGGAGGTGGAACCTAGGGCGCGGCGCCGGCGGTGAGCGGCGGCGGCAGGAGCAGAGCAGAGGGAGAAGCGGCGTGGACAGAGGAAGACAAAGCAAGTAGGAGTCAGAAGGACCCGTTTGCAATTTCCCAAAAAGTTCAGGGACCCCTCTGTAAACTAAAATTTCCTACTGCTACAAAATCCTAATGAGAAAAATGTCTAAAGCAAAGTTGTAGAGAATTTCAAATACTACAAGAATGCTTTAGGGTTCAAGTTCAAAATCTCAAAGGATACAGTTTTATTTTAAACTTTTGAACACAACTCAATTTATATACTTTTTTGTTATAATTCAGACAAAATGCTTTAATGTTTAGGGTCTTTTTGCAAGATTGCCTGCAGTAATCATTACTAGTCCTTTTTACATTTTAGCCCTTAAGTAAATCTGAGTTTTACTTTTATCTTTTAGCCATTTCACATGTAAAACCCTTATACTTTTGTATTAATTACGCATAGGTCCTTAGTTTCCAACAAAAGTCTATTTTTTTCGTAGTTTTAACTTAATATTTGTACTTTTCTTCTCTATGGTCATTTGAATTGACATTTAATAGCATTTTTACACAATTGCACATAGAGACTTATAAAATTCATGAATTACAAATATACCCCTATTGCTTTATACAACTTGTATACACCATATCATGCATACATACAATACATCCAAACTTACTATCTAGTTGTCTAACTACCTGGATATTACAGCCTTCCCCCCTTAAAAAGAATCTCGTCCTGAGATTCCGAAGCTGAACAGAAATTTATAATTAGATTTGGGGATTGGCTTGAAGGAAGTCTGGGAAATTTCGTTGAAGATAAGACTCAGTTTCCCAAGTCGCTTCTTCCTCGGTGTGATGATCCCATAAGATTTTGTACATCTTAACGGCCCTTCTTCTGGTGAGTCTTTTCTTGATATCCAGGATTCGAAGAGGTTGTTCGATGTACGATAGATCGGGTTCAATCTCAATGGCACATGTTTCAACAATTTCTGTGGGTACTTTGACACACTTCTTAAGTTGAGAAACATGGAAGACATCATGGATAGCAGCCAATTGAGACGGAAGTCGAAGTTTGTAAGCCACTGGGCCACAAACATTGAGAATTTCGAAGGGTCCGACATATCGAGGTGCTAACTTCCCCTTGATGCCGAAACGTTGGACGCCTTTGGTAGGAGATACTCGGAGATAGACAAAATCTCCTACTTGGAATTGCAAAGGTTTCCTCCTCTTATCTGCGTAGCTCTTCTGTCTGGACTGAGCGGTTTTAAGATTAGATTGAATAATCTTAACCTTATCTTCGGCTTCAACAACTAGGTCTGGCCCGAAGATTTTGCGTTCACCGGTCTCTGACCAACTCAAAGGAGTTCGGCATCTTCGACCATATAATGCTTCAAAAGGAGCCATTTGAAGACTAGCTTGATAACTGTTATTGTAAGAGAATTCAGCTAGAGCAAGGCACTTGTCCCAACTTGTACCATAGTGAATAATACAAGCTCGGAGCATGTCTTCAAGAATTTGATTAATTCGCTCAGTCTGCCCATCAGTCTGGGGATGATACGCAGAGCTTCGAATTAATTTGGTCCCTAGAGCTGATTGTAATTGCTCCCAAAACCGTGCAATAAATTGGGGCCCTCGATCAGAGATGATAGTTTTTGGAATCCCATGTAATCGAACAATCTGATCCAGATAGACTTCGGCATACTTCTTAGCAGAGTAAGTGGTATGCATAGGAAGAAAATGAGCTGTTTTGGTAAGTCTATCAATAATTACCCATATGGAGTCATGCTTTTGAGATGTGTTAGGAAGACCGACAATAAAATTCATGCTAATGTCTTCCCATTTCCATGACGGAATGGGTAATGGCTGAAGTGTTCCAGATGCCTTGAGATGACTGGCTTTGACTCTCTGGCATGTATCACACTCAGACACATATTTAGCAATTTCTCTTTTCATTCTGGTCCACCAAAAATGTTGCCGTAGATCTTGATACATCTTGGTGCTACCAGGATGAATAGAGAATTTGGACAAATGTGCTTCGTCAAGGATTTGCTTACGAAGTTGATGATCCTTAGGCACAATAATCCGATCGTTGAACCATAGGACTCCTTGATGATCAGTGTGAAAACACCTATATTTAGCTTCTCCCTGGGATAGCTTCGATTTGATGATTTTTATACCCTCATCATGTAATTGCGACATGATGATTTTATCCTGCAGAGTAGACTCAATGGATAGCAAATTTAGACTACCTTGAGGAATGATCTGTAAATTGAGCTTTCTCATCTGATTGCAGAGAGTGTCACTGAAGGTTACTACGGATAAGCAGTGACAATGTGCCTTGCGGCTAAGTGCATCCGCAACCACATTAGCTTTGCCTGGATGATAGTGTACTTCAAGGTCATAGTCTTTGATCAACTCTAACCAACGCCTTTGCCTCATATTTAGATCAGCTTGAGTGAAAATATATACTTGAGGCTCTTATGGTCAGTGTAAATGTTACACTTAGCACCCATAAGATGATGTCTCCAGATCTTGAGAGCGTGGATAACTGCTGCTAATTCAAGATCATGTGTTAGATAATTTTGCTCATGAGTCCGAAGTGCTCGGGATGCATAAGCAATAACCCGGTTGTTTTGCATAAGGACACAACCAAGGCCAATTCCAGAAGCATCGCAATAGACATCAAAAGGCTGAGTATTATCTGGCTGAGCTAGTACTGGAGCAGTCGTCAGAAGTTTTCTCAAGGTGTGAAATGCTTCCTCACACCTATCATCCCAATGGAACTTAACTTCTTTCTTAAGTAGCTCCGTCATGGGTTTAGCTATCTTGGAGAAATCTGGAATGAATCGGTGATAATATCCCGCCAATCCAAGGAAACTTCGGATTTGATGGACTGAAATTGGAGGTTTCCAGTCCATAACCTCCTGGACTTTGGTTGGATCAACTGATATGCCTTTACTGGAAATAGTATGTCCTAAAAATTTCACACTATCCAGCCACAATTCACACTTCGAGAATTTGGCATAAAGGCGATGATCACGTAGTCGTTGAAGAACGACACGTAAATGATTAGCATGGTCTTCTTTGGTTTTGGAGTATATCAGAATGTCATCGATGAAGACCACGACGAATTTATCGAGTTCCGGCGTAAATACGGAATTCATGAGATACATGAAATATGCCGGTGCATTAGTGAGTCCAAATGACATAACAAGATATTCATAAAGTCCATATCTGGTCGAGAAGGCCGTTTTCGGAATGTCACTAGGCCTGATTTTAATCTGATGATAACCAGAGCGTAAATCAATCTTAGAAAAGACCTTAGCTCCGGCTAGCTGATCGAACAAAATGTCAATGCGGGGAACAGGGTACTTATTTTTGATAGTAACCGCATTGAGTGGACGGTAATCGACACATAGCCTTAGGCTATCGTCTTTCTTCTTGACAAAGAGAGCAGAGCAACCCCAAGGTGAGGCACTTGGACGTATATAACCTTTATCAAGAAGATCTTGGAGCTAAATTTTCAGTTCTGCTAATTCATTTGGAGGCATGCGATACGGCCTCTTTGAAATCGGAGCAGTGCCTGGTTGAAGCTCAATGATAAACTCGATGTCTCTATCTGGTGGCATTCCAGGCAAATCGTCTGGAAAGACATCGGGATATCCACATACTATAGGAATATCCTTGACTTTGATATCTGTGATCGCATAAGTGCATGGGTGCAGACATTCTGGCTGAGGCAGATAAAGGGTGGTGATCCCATAGTAGGGTGAATCAATTTCAACAACTCGGGAAGATATGTCTAACCGTACTCGATGTTTAGTCATCCAATCGATCCCAAGTATAATATCAATACCCTCCAAACTTAGTAAAACCAAATCAGTTTTGATTTCTTTACTACCTAACTGAATTGGCACATATCTACTCACTTGGTTGGAGGTAATATTTCCTCCAGGGGTAGAGATCATATATGATCCCTGGATAGGACAAGAATCAAGTCCTAGTCGGGTACCACAGTTGTTACTAATAAAACTATGTGTTGCTCCAGAATCAAATAAAGTAACAACTGGTTTGTGGTGAATAGAAAATGTACCCGACATGACGGGAGCTCCATCTGGAAGTTCTGCAAGGGTGGTGAAGTTAATTCGTCCTTGCCGAACTTGCATCATTGGTTTCTTGCCCTTGTTCTAGTTACCCTGAGTAGAGCTCTGCCCTTGATTAGGTTTCTTAGGCCGCGAACAATCTCAGATGAAATGATCCGCGCTTCCGCAATTGAAACAGCGATAGTTGCTGCCCCTTTGTGGCACTTGTTGAACATTTGGCCGAGGGCCAGATTGTTGCGGTTGTTGCGGAGGAACGGGAGGTCTGTACCTTCCTTGCTGTTGGGGCGGCCTGAAAACCAATCTACCAGTTGGGGCATTCCGCTGCGGTGCTCTGGGCGGTGCGTTAGAAACAACCCGATACCTCGGTGGTTGCGCACTCGAGGGTCCAGTAGGAGTCTTCCTCTTCTTCTCAGCATGATGTGCCACAATGCAATCTTCTTGAGTTAAAGCTATATTAACCAGCTCGCTGAAAGTATTAGCCTTTACCAGATTCAGGCGTTCCTTGAGCTTGGTATTAAGGCCTCAACGGAAACGATCTTGTTTCTTGGCATCGTTATCCGCATGATATCCCGCATATTGACACAGATGATTGAAATTCTGTGCGTACTGCAGGACTGTACTGGTGCCCTGAGTAAGTGCCAAGAATTCATTTAGCTTTCGCTCTAGCAATCCTTCTGGAATATAATGTGCTCGGAAGGCTACCCGAAACTCATCCCAAGTGATAACATGCCCTGCCGGTTGCATGGCATAGAAATTGTCCCACCAGATCCGAGCAGCACCACGGAGTTGCTGGGCGGCAAAGGAAGCTTTGCTGGAGTCCGCTCAAGGTATTGTCAATAGAGCGAACTTCGATTCAATGATATGGAGCCAAGCATCGGCATCCAAGGGTTCTTCGGCCTTACTGAAAAAGGGCGGCTGGGTACTGAGGAAATCTTGGTAACTAGCCACGGGAGAATTGTGGTCATCACGACCTCCCCTGAACTGTTGACGTTGCTGGTTTTGCTATGCTTGTACCAGCAAGTTAAGAAGTTCAGTTTGCCGAGCCATAACTTCGGCAAGGTTAGGAGGTGGCGGTGGCGGTTGTTGAGAACCGCTAGCCTGATCTGCCCGGAAACCTTCCGGGGTTCCGCGCGTGGCTCCAACCATCTGAAACAAAGGAGATGTCCATTATTAACCATATAGCCTTACTCCCAATTTCAGAAGATGTATGACTTAGATAAACAATGCTCATACTCCATTCAATCATCTCATTTCAGAATCATAAGGATAATGAACAAGATGATAAAATAGGAAACTTACATTACAATACTGGTTCTGATTGTTCTTCGCATCATACATCCGAAAGATCTCTACGCAGGACATCTATGTTACAACAAATGGCATGAGATCTAAATAAAGTACTCACTACCTAAGTTATTACACTCCCCATAGGTTACATCTAGATAGTCGATGATTTGCTAAACTAAAAATCATCGAAGTTGCCTACAGAAGATTGACTGCCCGAGGGAGAGTGATAGGGACTAAGAACCGGATCCCCGTGCTCAGAGTCAATCTCTAAAACACCCTCAATCTCTTCCGGATCTTCTTCTTCCTCACTCTCATCTCCTTCTGGCATTGCAAGTGGTACGGGCTGCTCATGGAGGTTGTTGATATGGTTGATGGCGTAATTAAGCTCAATAGTGAGATCTTGAACCTGATCCTGGAGGAATTCAATAATGGTATCGCGCTGGCTAATAACCGTCTCCCTCTCGTGGATCTGGTTCTCCTGATTGTTGATGATCACATCACGCTGGGCCATCAGGTCAACTTGGGCACTCATGGTATTGTGAAGCTCATCCAGCTCATCAAGTTGCTGGGTGATAGTTCCATGGTGAGCTTGAGCTAAAGTGGACATCTGGTTCATGCTTCGACGTTGCAGCAATTGATAATGATGCTGCACGTTCATGAACCGGATAAGAGCCTGCAGTGTCTCTAGAGACAGATCTCCCAATTAATGACTGCAGCAGGAGATCCTGAAGGTCCACTCGGGGTCACGAGAATCTGTGGCTGGAAATAAACCAATCGGATAGGCAGCCACTTCCTCGGGGTGCTTGTCACAGAAGACATGAATAGCTTCAAGTGCTGCAGACTCAAAGGTATCCACAAGGCGGTGACCAATCGTGTTAATTGTGACAGGTTGCCACAAGTAGCGAGAGGGATGCTGTGGAATAGTCATCTTCACCCTACACCGAGGAACACCCGCTTCCTCAAACTCATATCCGTCGTAAAGTGGGGGCGTGTTATAGCCAAAAATCTGAAGTGACTCCCATAAAAGACGGGGAAAACCCTCCCAATGCAAGGCATTGGTATGAGCGTGTCCTTCGCAATCCCAACGAATATTTGAAGTCTCAGCCATCTGTGACAAGAATGCAAATGGTAAGATAGATTTACCCTGTTGAGAACTCACAAGGTAACTGGATTAAGATAGTTGATTCTGATAGCAGCAAAGGCTAGAAATCAGATGGATATCTAAGAAGCTTAACTAAGTATTCCTATTTACCCAAACTAGGAAATACCAACATGTTGCCTATTTCTTAGAAAGCATCAAAATTAAGCATTCATTTTGGTTGATTAGTGGATTATGCATGCACGCACTAACCAATCTCACAACCAAAAATTAACTGCCAAGTAATCTTGGTCTTACGTGGTTAGTTACGGTGGCACAATATAAATACGTCTCTCACTATTAACTAGTCGATAAACCCTATCCGTCCTAGTTTCGTAATCGTGGTTAGTGTACCTGTAGAAAATCACAATATATATATATATATCCAATGAACCTTTCATGCCAGCATGTTATGAAAGCGTCCCCATTCATTACTGTTCACTATAGAAATAGTATCTGTACAATTACCGCTGTACAGACAACGTTAACATACGTTATCGAAATAACGTATTCACGGGGGTACCGCAAAATGCGGGGGTATGAACAGCGATCGCCATACCCTGCGCCGAACCATATACTCCCAATATAGTCAACCGAAGTTGGCACATTGGCAGCATCTCAAGTAGGCCACTGCTTGAGAAAAAGCGTTCGGTTCGCATCACCAACGGGAAGGCCAAGCTCCCTCAGTTGGCTGAGGATCCTTACCTTCTTACCTCACGATCGAAGATGTCGTTACAGAAAGTAAGGTTGAATTGTGCATGAAACTAAGTTTCAACAGAAAAATAATGCTGGAAGTTAGAGTTATTTATATATGTTACAGCCACCTCTAATTCCCTTAATAATATTACCCTAGGGCTTACGTACTATACATAATCCTTAACGAACCAACGTAGTTCGCAAATACTTGATTAATCAATTTTTATACTAAAAATTACTTTTTAAGGCTAATTATATCTCTAGGGTACACTTGTTAACTCTGATACCAGCTGTGGCAGAACCAACCTGAATTACACCGGCTCAAGTACGCGAGTCCTCTCTTGAGGGCTACCTTGTGCTTCAAACGGTATAATCCTTTGGCCTGTCGGGTAACGTCCCGATAAACCACCGAACGCAGGATCCAACAAGGTACCTCACCTGAAGGTGAGTCCAGAGATATAATGCCAATATATTTTGACACCACAGGCAGTTATATTACAAAAATATACAAAGTATCATTAGCTCCCACTGAAGAGAGACTATTACAAAACAGGTTTAAGTTTTCAGTCAAAGCAGTGGAGTTTAAAAAGCGTAAACATTGTACACGTCGTTATTACAGATATTATGCTAGCCCTGGCATAATATCACTCGGCGGGATCTGTGTTGGCCGGGGATGGATCCCACTCCACGGACCAACCATCAGGTAAGGGGTAGGGCCATGGTGTAATGAAAGCTGGCTCATCAGGAAGATTACCTGAAGTAGATTAACAAAAGCAAGGCTGAGTATACTAATACTCAGCAAGGCTTACCCGGGATTGGGTATACTTTAGCCCATAACTAGACTTATGCAGGCTTTTCAGGTTTTGGGTAGAGTTTTCAGCTGAAAAGCAACAAAGAGTAGATCCTTATTTTCAACTTTTAGTTTTCAGGTAATCAAACATGGTAGAATCTTTAATCAAACATCATCTTTCATAATTACAAAGTTACTCTTGTTACTCTATGTGATAAAGGGATTAAGCAGTCTCAATCTCCGCGAGAAACGGACGATTCTAAATCGAATTTCAAACCTTGCAAGGGTAAACCTAACACACACGCTTGGAACACCAAAGGGTCGTTCGAAGCAACCGTTTGCCTTTCATTCCGACTCGTGGATCAGTGCCACCACAAGTGACTGCAGGACCATACGCACTTCCAAAGTGCAGGATGTACGTCTGTAGCGCGACTACAAAACCCGTACTCCTGGTTGCCCAGCAACACGTATTCCTGCACGTCGAACTAAGTAACCAAAAGAAGCAAATACATGTGGTGGGGGGTATGTCCACTCCTCGGGCCGATCGGTTACTAGGCTTACCGCTTACCACATTGCAAGAAATTAGATCTTCGTAGGGTTCTTGTTGCAAAAGTCAGGGACCTATCTGCGAGGCCTTGTTTTCGTTTTGTTTTAAAAAATAGTGAACTTGTAAATTCCTTTAAAAATCATAGATAAATCCTAAAAATAACTAATCAAACATGGTAGAATCTTTAATCAAACATCATCTTTTATAATTACAAAGTTACTCTTGTTACTCTATGTGATAAAGGGATTAAGCAGTCTCAATCTCCGCGAGAAACGGACGATTCTAAATCGAATTTCAAACCTTGCAAGGGTAAACCTAACACACACGCTTGGAACACCAAATGGTCGTTCCGAAGCAACCGTTTGCCTTTCATTCCGACTCGTGGATCAGTGCCACCACAAGCGACTGCAGGACCATACGCACTTCCAAAGTGCAGGATGTACGTCTGTAGCGCGACTACAAAACCCGTACTCCTGGTTGCCCAGCAACACGTATTCCTGCACGTCGAACTAAGTAACCAAAAGAAGCAAATACATGTGGTGGGGGGTATGTCCACTCCTCGGGCCGATCGGTTACTAGGCTTACCGCTTACCACATTGCAAGAAATTAGATCTTCGTAGGGTTCTTGTTGCAAAAGTCAGGGACCTATCTGCGAGTCCTTGTTTTCGTTTTGTTTTAAAAAATAGTGAACTTGTAAATTCCTTTAAAAATCATAGATAAATCCTAAAAATGCAAACTAAAATGTTTGCAAATCCTTGCAACAAGATCTACCACTTTGCTTACATGACCTCGTGCAGTTTCTGTATATTTTTAGCTCTAGATTAAGAACTAGTTTTATTAGCACTTAATTGGATCTCAAGTTATGGACATGCACTGTTGGAGATTTTTGGACAGTTTTTTAGTATCTCAGAGATGAGCTATGTATCAAAATTTCACAACTCCAGCTATAGATTTTATTAGATCTTTTTCTATGCCATGTGTAAATAAATGTATTTGTTCTAGGTGTTATATTGTGATTCATGAAGTTCAACTTTTACAGTAGTGTTATAGTGATGGCTAGATACTGTAGGAAAAGTTTAGACTTTCATGATCCACTAGATCTTGCTCAAGTAACTTTTGCAATGAATAAACACATTAAATCAGTATAAATAGTTTCTGTACTTAGAAAATTATGATATTTTTACCTGAGGACATTTTTTATTAGATTATCATGCTGGAAATGTTTGAGACACAGAAACTTTGTGAAACTGCCTATAGAAATAAATCCTGATTGATGTAGATGTATCTTGACTTATTTTCTATGCTCTGTATCTTGCACACTAAAATTTGAAAAATTTACAATAGACTCTGTTGGTGTTTTACCAGCTACCCACCGAAGTATATACCCGAGGTGGTAAGTTTAGGTGAGGAGACGCCGAGATTAGAAACTCAAAGGTACAAGAAACACAAGATTTAGACAGATTCGGGCCGCAAGATGCGTAATACCCTATATCCTGTGTGGTGGTTTGTATTCCCTTGGGTGTAGAATGATCTTGATGATCTGCCTTGAATGGGTTCCTGCCCCCCCTTATATATCAAGGAGGTCAGGGTTATAAGAATCCTAGTCCAATACTAGATAAGGAATCGTAACCGAATACAACTCGAGTAGATTTCTTCTGTACCGACTAGCTTTATCTCCTATTCATACGGAACAAATAAGAGATAAATGAGATAAATAAGAGATAAGATGGACTTTATCTCTTAAGCCTGTTTAAACTACGTTATGTACACAGTCCCGTGGCCCCGGGTTTGATAGACTCTCCATAAGTTTAGGAGTACTCAGTAAAATGTTGAGCACCAGTCTTTGCATGTTTGTTCTGTATAAATGGATCTTGATCCTAGTAGTAGCTGTTTAACGTATTTTTTATGATTAATCTGCTGAATGAAAATAGCTGGAAATTTTATAGTGAGTTTGTACTTAAGTAATGTGCTCTGCATAAAATTTCAACACCAGAAACTATCTCTAATAGTTTTTTTAATCCATGCTTACTTTTGAGAAATGGTTGTTTATAAAATGATAAAATCCTTCACTTACTTACTTAATAAAGCTAGTTAATCTAGATAATACTCGATAAATGACTACCCAAGGAAAAGAAAATGAAGTGCTTTACAACTCATACATGTGCATTCATATAGAATCGACTTCTCTTGCTGTTGGAACGTACGAGTTGGCGCCCGAGTCCGAGATTGAGCAGCGGGAAGCTCAGCTTAATCTAACTAAAATCATCGAAGATCCGAACCAAAGTTTAGAAGAGCCCAAGGCTAGTTTTGCTCAAGAAGGCAAGCCCCGGAGCATGAATCGTGTTATTTTCAAATTATGCAACTTATTACTCCTTTTACTTGTGCATTAAGTTATAGGAGTTGAATGAAAACCATAGTTGCATGATCTTAGGTACCCATGATTGAAACACTAGTTGTATAATTCGTTAGAGTGCTATGCTAATAGGACTCCGGTAGAAATCGAATGATTTCCTATCACTCGCGAGAAAATAGGATTTGACTGTTTAAATTATATTGGAATCATAAGATCGACGGACGGGGCTATAGTATGATGTTTATGTTGATGTTTGAGGCCCCATCTGTGTAGCAAAACTGGCTAAGGTCATGTTGTGTGGTAGTGGTGGTTATGTTTTTGAACATACTAACCATATGCTGAGAATATGATAATCAGTAAGCTTAAGTACCTGATTGGACCGGCGAGTGGACTTTACCCTCACCGTCTTGACTTTGTTTCCATAGGCACATGGTAAGTGTAAGAGTAGCCACAGCCCAGCTTCGTTCCGTGGTTCATGGACGTCTGTACTCAAGGGGGTGGCCCTCATCTACAAAACTAGACCCCCCCATGATATAAATTTAATTTCAAGTAGACCCCTCGCACTTTTTGTTATGCCTCTTATATTTCCAAGATTTACAAAAAAGCCCTTCTGTTTCTAGAAAGTTTACGAGCAAGCCCCTGGACCTTCGTTTAAGCCCTGAAACCACCTTTAGAGCGTCATTTTATGTGCGAAACGACCTCCGATTGACCCGAAACTTTACCACGCCCTTCCTAGTATAGTTTTAGCCATGCCATTAAGAAACCACCCAGAGATATCACCCCTAACTCCGTAACTAAATTATTTCCGATTCAAGCCTATCGGTAAAAGCTTTTAGTTCTTTCGCTTGATTGTGTGTCTGTTTATTTGCGTCGTAGGACACGGAGTGAACGACGAGGTTCCCGACCGCGACCAAGCAACTGAGGACCAGTACTGCGGCCCCGAACCCGAAGGACAGTGCTTCGATCAGGACTTCCCGCAAGGGTTTGACGATGGCAAGTTCAATTCCGCCCTTTGATGCATATTTTTGTCCTAGTTTTTATAAACACAACCCAGTGGCCTGTTTTATGAAATTGCATGGTTTTGCGTGCCGTAAACATGGTAGGGTAGCCACCCTTGTTGAGATAACCATACCTTGAACACCTGATTTTATAAAGGAAATGCGTGTGTGTGTGGGAAGGGATAAAATGTGGTTTTGAAAAGTGAGTCAGACGGGATGGACGGCATTTCTGTGTGGAATGCCGCTGGTGTGCTCGTACCTGTGTGGTAGGGCAAGGGAGGGAGATGTCCGTCCTGTCACCCCTAAGGACCGAGTTGTCGTGACATCTCACCTAGCTTCCTGTCGTGCAAACCACTTGACCGTTGTATGGGCAACGGCTTGGCCTAACCCCACTGGTTAGTCTGATAGCCATCAGGAGAGCTGGGAGCAACGGGTGATCAAGGAGACGGGATAAGCTCTGTGTGACTTATGCCCCGGTTAAACCTCCGTGTTAGGTCGAATGGCCCCTTGATAGATCCCGTGGTGGCTAGTCAGGTCTAGCTAAGGTGGGTAAGGGCTTCGATGGGGTCTGCACCGGCACTAAGGTGTTCGTGCTGTGGTACCCCACCTGTGGGTAAAGTTGCACACCTCTGCAGAGTTAGAAATCTATTCGAATAGCCGTGCCCACGGTATTGGGCAGGTTACGGTGTGGTCACATAACTAGTGTTTATCTCTGGGAATGGTTAAGCTGGTGTGAGTTGTTTGGAAAGTATCCGGCAGCAGTGTCGTGTGCTACGGCGGACGGGGAGTCCGGTAGCCATTTAAACGTGAATCCTGTGTGGATCCACATCGTGTGTTCTTTGATACTTGAAAACTTATTTTGAAAATGTTTTCCAAAACGAACCCCTGCATATGAACGAGCTTTCCGTAAATGAACCCTAACCCCTATCTTGAATATTTCCTGTGCATTTAATTCTGTTGTATCCCCCCCGTGGGTGTGATTGGACTTGCTGAGTACGTTGTACTCACCCCGTTCTTACTTTACAGTGGAGGATCCCGACTACATCCCCGAGAACGACGAGTAGGGTTCCGCCCTGCACCCAGTCTTGCCTGTGGGTGAGGTCACCGTTGGAGCTCCGCATGGCGCAAGACTCTGATGATCCCCTGTTCGTAGTTAGTGTAGTAATATGGGTTTTTGTTGTAATCCTCGCGATAGTGGCGCTTCACTGCCCATTACCGCGAAGAGTTGTACGGTGATGTACCATCTGATGTAATAAAAGTGTTATCAGCCTCCTGGGACTGATAAAGTGACACTTTTAAGTCTTCCCTGATGGGGGGACGCTTCACTTCCAAAGTGCAGGATGTACGTCTGTAGCGCGACTACAAAACCTGTACTCCTGGTTGCCCAGCAACACGTATTCCTGCACGTCGAACTAAGTAACCAAAAGAAGCAAATACATGTGGTGGGGGGTATGTCCACTCCTCGGGCCGATCGGTTACTAGGCTTACCGCTTACCATATTTCACGGCATGTGGCTAGTACTTTCAAACGCTTAACCACCGCTACCACACATTGCGGCCTTATCGAATTCATCAAAATAGATGGGGTATCATCTTGACCATGATACCTCACAAAACTCCCGTCCGTCATCCTTATAGTGATAACAGGAATGTAAACATTACAACTCCTATATCGCGCGAGTGACAGGAAATCACTCGACTTCTACCGGTCCTATAAGCATAGCATCTACTCGAACTCAAGTGCTATGATTCAATACATTGGTTCCTAGGATTTATGCATCTAGGGTTTCAAACAATTCCTATGAACTTAATGCATAGAATACATAGATAAATATAGAGTGCAGTGTAATAAAAATAGTAGGTTATGTCCGGGGCTTGCCTTCGCTGGTGGGGCTGGGGTTAGTCAAATTATTTTCTTCCGAACCTTGGTTCAGGGCTTCAGAGAAATCCGCGACGAGATTCCCGGGGTCTTCAGAATAATCTCCTTCTTGTTCCGGAATCAGCTGATAATCCCCGTCAGCGAGAGTGGTCGATTCTACATGATGTGCAAAGGTATAACTTATGGAATGCATATACTTTTATTTTAATTCACGATAAAGTTGTAATCCAAATAAAAGAATATTACATTTCGATAAAGACCCTAACTACCTTGTACTGGGCAGTCATTTATCGAGTACTAACTATCTTACTTAGATACATTAAACAGCAAACTCAACTACGTTAAATATCTAACTAGTGGCATGGGGCAACTGGTTGGGGTGGTTCCTAACAACTAGATTAAATGGCCTTATTCATTGATTACACTAATTGTTTATATGAACTTTAAGTTACTATTATATTATGGACTACATAAACTATGTCCAATTTGTTTGACACCTAACCCTTGGTTGGAAATTTAATCACATGTTATACTATTAAGGAACAGTACCCTAAAATATTTCCATGATTTTTGAGCATTTAAATGTGTAATTATTAAATATACAAAGTGAACTACACATTATTTCTAATTAATATTTGTATATTAAGGAAATAATACTGGAATACTAGGATAATTATTTTTCTTCAATTCTACATGTTAAAAGGAAATTAACATCACTGGTTTTACCACTTTATCATTTTTCTATGAATTACTATGCATTTCCTAAGCCTACAAATAACTAAACTTAACAATTAAATTAGATTATCAAACATTCCGAAACTGAAGTTGATCCCTTAAGTAATATTGTAGATCTTTATCTAAGGATTCCAACAAAATTTGGTTTGCATTTTTATGAATTTTCCTCTAATAGTTATAGCATTTCTAAGTTGGCAGCATAAATTACACAAGAGGTCCTTTAGTTACTATTCCTCTGAGTCTAAAGCTATGCACATAACCCCCTGGATTTTTGATTCTTCTAACCCGAGGTCCTTAAGCTGGGGACCGAAGCAGAGCAAGGCGGGGGCGGCCGTGTTCCGGCGACGGCGATCACCGGCGGCGAGGTCCAAGGGCAGGAAAGGGCGCAGGAGCTCACGAGGGTTCTGTGGCACCACGTGTCGAGGGCTGGGGTGGTCGGAATGATAGATCTCGACGGGGACCCGAAGTGGCAGCGGAGGGGTCAATGACGGCGACGGTGCTCCGGCGATCGACGTCGGCAGGGAACCTGCGCACGAGAACCAGTATGATGTGGGGAAGGTATAGGTGTAGTCAATTGAGAGCACGCAGGTCGGACGAGTGGTAAGCTTCGAAGACAGTGGCGGCGATGGTGAGGAGAAAGGCCGGCGATCGTCGGGGAGCCAATGTAAAGCCTTAGGATTCAAATTGATGGGTCGGAGAGCTTCGTAGCGGTGATGTAGTGCTGGCTAAGGTACTGTGGTGGCGTGGGATGGCCTGGAGCGAACTGCCCACGGTGAGGCCGAAGGCGGCGACGGCGGCGCTCGTCGGAGGCGAAGTTCCAGTGGAAATTGGGATGCAACAGAGGGTCGTCGAGCACCAGTAAGCTACAAGGAAGCTTGTGCAAAGGTTGATTGGGGCGGAGAAGGTCTGGTGTGGGCTTCCCACAGGCGTGCCGTGCGCGGCCGGAGCTAGAGGAGACGGCGGCGGAGGAATTTGGGTCGCGCTCGGAATTGGGCTCTGGAACTGGAGGAATAGAACGTAGGGGTGAGGGTAATGCTGCTGCGCGCGAGAGAGAGGAAGTTAAGGCACGGTGGTGGGCTGTCCACGGCGACGAGGAGGTGGCGGCCGGCGAAGGCTCGGGGTCATCGTGGCGCGCGCGCGAGGGGCCACCAGGGGAGAGGAAATGGACCGGGAAAGGATGGAGGTGACATGTGGATACTTGCAGAGGCTGGAGGTGGAACCTAGGGCGCGGCGCCGGCGGTGAGCGGCGGCGGCAGGAGCAGAGCAGAGGGAGAAGCGGCGTGGACAGAGGAAGACGAAGCAAGTAGGAGTCAGAAGGACCCGTTTGCAATTTCTCAAAAAGTTCAGGGACCCCTCTGTAAACTAAAATTTCCTACTGCTACAAAATCCTAATGAGAAAAATGTCTAAAGCAAAGTTGTAGAGAATTTCAAATACTACAAGAATGCTTTAGGGTTCAAGTTCAAAATCTCAAAGGATACAGTTTTATTTTAAACTTTTGAACACAACTCAATTTATATACTTTTTTGTTATAATTCAAACAAAATGCTTTAATGTTTAGGGTCTTTTTGCAAGATTGCCTGCAGTAATCATTACTAGTCCTTTTTACATTTTAGCCCTTAAGTAAATCTGAGTTTTACTTTTATCTTTTAACCATTTCACATGTAAAACCCTTATACTTTTGTATTAATTACGCATAGGTCCTTAGTTTCCAACAAAAGTCTATTTTTTTCGTAGTTTTAACTTAATATTTGTACTTTTCTTCTCTATGGTCATTTGAATTGACATTTAATAGCATTTTTACACAATTGCACATAGAGACTTATAAAATTCATGAATTACAAATATACCCCTATTGCTTTATACAACTTGTATACACCATATCATGCATACATACAATACATCCAAACTTACTATCTAGTTGTCTAACTACCTGGATATTACAGCCTTCCCCCCTTAAAAAGAATCTCGTCCTGAGATTCCGAAGCTGAACAGAAATTTATAATTAGATTTGGGGATTGGCTTGAAGGAAGTCTGGGAAATTTCGTTGAAGATAAGACTCAGTTTCCCAAGTCGCTTCTTCCTCGGTGTGATGATCCCATAAGATTTTGTACATCTTAACGGCCCTTCTTCTGGTGAGTCTTTTCTTGATATCCAGGATTCGAAGAGGTTGTTCGATGTACGATAGATCGGGTTCAATCTCAATGGCACATGTTTCAACGATTTCTGTGGGTACTTTGACACACTTCTTAAGTTGAGAAACATGGAAGACATCATGGATAGCAGCCAATTGAGACGGAAGTCGAAGTTTGTAAGCCACTGGGCCACAAACATTGAGAATTTCGAAGGGTCCGACATATCGAGGTGCTAACTTCCCCTTGATGCCGAAACATTGGACGCCTTTGGTAGGAGATACTCGGAGATAGACAAAATCTCCTACTTGGAATTGCAAAGGTTTCCTCCTCTTATCTGCGTAGCTCTTCTGTCTGGACTGAGCGGTTTTAAGATTAGATTGAATAATCTTAACCTTATCTTCGGCTTCAACAACTAGGTCTGGCCCGAAGATTTTGCGTTCACCGGTCTCTGACCAACTCAAAGGAGTTCGGCATCTTCGACCATATAATGCTTCAAAAGGAGCCATTTGAAGACTAGCTTGATAACTGTTATTGTAAGAGAATTCAGCTAGAGCAAGGCACTTGTCCCAACTTGTACCATAGTGAATAATACAAGCTCGAAGCATGTCTTCAAGAATTTGATTAATTCGCTCAGTCTGCCCATCAGTCTGGGGATGATACGCAGAGCTTCGAATTAATTTGGTCCCTAGAGCTGATTGTAATTGCTCCCAAAACCGTGCAATAAATTGGGGCCCTCGATCAGAGATGATAGTTTTTGGAATCCCATGTAATCGAACAATCTGATCCAGATAGACTTCGGCATACTTCTTAGCAGAGTAAGTGGTATGCATAGGAAGAAAATGAGCTGTTTTGGTAAGTCTATCAATAATTACCCATATGGAGTCATGCTTTTGAGATGTGTTAGGAAGACCGACAATAAAATTCATGCTAATGTCTTCCCATTTCCATGACGGAATGGGTAATGGCTGAAGTGTTCCAGATGCCTTGAGATGACTGGCTTTGACTCTCTGGCATGTATCACACTCAGACACATATTTAGCAATTTCTCTTTTCATTCTAGTCCACCAAAAATGTTGCCGTAGATCTTGATACATCTTGGTGCTACCAGGATGAATAGAGAATTTGGACAAATGTGCTTCGTCAAGGATTTGCTTACGAAGTTGATGATCCTTAGGCACAATAATCCGATCGTTGAACCATAGGACTCCTTGATGATCAGTGTGAAAACACCTATATTTAGCTTCTCCCTGGGATAGCTTCGATTTGATGATTTTTATACCCTCATCATGTAATTGCGACATGATGATTTTATCCTGCAGAGTAGACTCAATGGATAGCAAATTTAGACTACCTTGAGGAATGATCTGTAAATTGAGCTTTCTCATCTGATTGCAGAGAGTGTCACTGAAGGTTACTACGGATAAGCAGTGACAATGTGCCTTGCGGCTAAGTGCATCCGCAACCACATTAGCTTTGCCTGGATGATAGTGTACTTCAAGGTCATAGTCTTTGATCAACTCTAACCAACGCCTTTGCCTCATATTTAGATCAGCTTGAGTGAAAATATACTTGAGCCTCTTATGGTCAGTGTAAATGTTACACTTAGCACCCATAAGATGATGTCTCCAGATCTTGAGAGCGTGGATAACTGCTGCTAATTCAAGATCATGTGTTGGATAATTTTGCTCATGAGTCCGAAGTGCTCGGGATGCATAAGCAATAACCCGGTTGTTTTGCATAAGGACACAACCAAGGCCAATTCCAGAAGCATCGCAATAGACATCAAAAGGCTGAGTATTATCTGGCTGAGCTAGTACTGGAGCAGTCGTCAGAAGTTTTCTCAAGGTGTGAAATGCTTCCTCACACCTATCATCCCAACGGAACTTAACTTCTTTCTTAAGTAGCTCCGTCATGGGTTTAGCTATCTTGGAGAAATCTGGAATGAATCGGTGATAATATCCCGCCAATCCAAGGAAACTTCGGATTTGATGGACTGAAATTGGAGGTTTCCAGTCCATAACCTCCTGGACTTTGGTTGGATCAACTGATATGCCTTTACTGGAAATAGTATGTCCTAAAAATTTCACACTATCCAGCCACAATTCACACTTCGAGAATTTGGCATAAAGGCGATGATCACATAGTCGTTGAAGAACGACACGTAAATGATTAGCATGGTCTTCTTTGGTTTTGGAGTATATCAGAATGTCATCGATGAAGACCACGACGAATTTATCGAGTTCCGGCATAAATACGGAATTCATGAGATACATGAAATATGCCGGTGCATTAGTGAGTCCAAATGACATAACCAGATATTCATAAAGTCCATATCTGGTCGAGAAGGCCGTTTTCGGAATGTCACTAGGCCTGATTTTAATCTGATGATAACCAGAGCGTAAATCAATCTTAGGAAAGACCTTAGCTCCGGCTAGCTGATCGAACAAAATGTCAATGCGGGGAAGAGGGTACTTATTTTTGATAGTAACCGCATTGAGTGGACGGTAATCGACACATAGCCTTAGGCTATCGTCTTTCTTCTTGACAAAGAGAGCAGAGCAACCCCAAGGTGAGGCACTTGGATGTATATAACCTTTATCAGGAAGATCTTGGAGCTGAATTTTCAGTTCTGCTAATTCATTTGGAGGCATGCGATACGGCCTCTTTGAAATCGGAGCAGTGCCCGGTTGAAGCTCAATGATAAACTCGATGTCTCTATCTGGTGGCATTCCAGGCAAATCGTCTGGAAAGACATCGGGATATCCACATACTATAGGAATATCCTTGACTTTGATATCTGTGATCGCATAAGTGCATGGGTGCAGACATTCTGGCTGAGGCAGATAAAGGGTGGTGATCCCATAGTGGGTGAATCAATTTCAACAACTCGGGAAGATATGTCTAACCGTACTCGATGTTTAGTCATCCAATCGGTCCCAAGTATAATATCAATACCCTCCAAACTTAGTAAAACCAAATCAGTTTTGATTTCTTTACTACCTAACTGAATTGGCACATATCTACTCACTTGGTTGGAGGTAATATTTCCTCCAGGGGTAGAGATCATATATGATCCCTGGATAGGACAAGAATCAAGTCCTAGTCGGGTACCACAGTTGTTACTAATAAAACTATGTGTTGCTCCAGAATCAAATAAAGTAACAACTGGTTTGTGGTGAATAGAAAATGTACCCGACGTGACGGGAGCTCCATCTTGAAGTTCTGCAAGGGTGGTGAAGTTAATTCGTCCTTGCCGAACTTGCATCATTGGTTTCTTGCCCTTGTTCTAGTTACCCTGAGTAGAGCTCTGCCCTTGATTAGGTTTCTTAGGCCGCGAACAATCTCAGATGAAATGATCCGCGCTTCCACAATTGAAACAGCGATAGTTGCTGCCCCTTTGTGGCACTTGTTGAACATTTGGCCGAGGGCCAGATTGTTGCGGTTGTTGCGGAGGAACGGGAGGTCTGTACCTTCCTTGCTGTTGGGGCGGCCTGAAAACCAATCTACCAGTTGGGGCATTCCGCTGCGGTGCTCTGGGCGGTGCGTTAGAAACAACCCGATACCTCGGTGGTTGCGCACTCGAGGGTCCAGTAGGAGTCTTCCTCTTCTTCTCAGCATGATGTGCCACAATGCAATCTTCTTGAGTTAAAGCCATATTAACCAGCTCGCTGAAAGTATTAGCCTTTACCAGATTCAGGCGTTCCTTGAGCTTGGTATTAAGGCCTCAACGGAAACAATCTTGTTTCTTGGCATCGTTATCCGCATGATATCCCGCATATTGACACAGATGATTGAAATTCTGTGCGTACTGCAGGACTGTACTGGTGCCCTGAGTAAGTGCCAAGAATTCATTTAGCTTTCGCTCTAGCAATCCTTCTGGAATATAATGTGCTCGGAAGGCTGCCTGAAACTCATCCCAAGTGATAACATGCCCTGCCGGTTGCATGGCATAGAAATTGTCCCACCAGATCCGAGCAGCACCACGGAGTTGCTGGGCGGCAAAGGAAGCTTTGCTGGAGTCCGCACAAGGTATTGTCAATAGAGCGAACTTCGATTCAATGATATGGAGCCAAGCATCGGCATCCAAGGGTTCTTCGGCCTTACTGAAAAAGGGCGGCTGGGTACTGAGGAAATCTTGGTAACTAGCCACGGGAGGATTGTGGTCATCACGACCTCCCCTGAACTGTTGACGTTGCTGGTTTTGCTGTGCTTGTACCAGCAAGTTAAGAAGTTCAGTTTGCCGAGCCATAACTTCGGCAAGGTTAGGAGGTGGCGGTGGCGGTTGTTGAGAACCGCTAGCCTGATCTGCCCGGAAACCTTCCGGGGTTCCGCGCGTGGCTCCAACCATCTGAAACAAAGGAGATGTCCATTATTAACCATATAGCCTTACTCCCAATTTCAGAAGATGTATGACTTAGATAAACAATGCTCATACTCCATTCAATCATCTCATTTCAGAATCATAAGGATAATGAACAAGATGATAAAACAGGAAACTTACATTACAATACTGGTTCTGATTGTTCTTCGCATCATACATCCGAAAGATCTCTACGCAGGACATCTATGTTACAACAAATGGCATGAGATCTAAATAAAGTACTCACTACCTAAGTTATTACACTCCCCATAGGTTACATCTAGATAGTCGATGATTTGCTAAACTAAAAATCATCGAAGTTGCCTACAGAAGATTGACTGCCCGAGGGAGAGTGATAGGGACTAAGAACCGGATCCCCGTGCTCAGAGTCAATCTCTGAAACACCCTCAATCTCTTCCGGATCATCTTCTTCCTCACTCTCATCTCCTTCTGGCATTGCAGGTGGTACGGGCTGCTCATGGAGGTTGTTGATATGGTTGATGGCGTCATTAAGCTCAATAGTGAGATCTTGAACCTGATCCTGGAGGAATTCAATAATGGTATCGCGCTGGCCAATAACCGTCTTCCTCTCGTGGATCTGGTTCTCCTGATTGTTGATGATCACATCACGCTGGGCCATCAGGTCAACTTGGGCACTCATGGTATTGTGAAGCTCATCCAGCTCATCAAGTTGCTGGGTGATAGTTCCATGGTGAGCTTGAGCTAAAGTGGACATCTGGTTCATGCTTCAACGTTGCAGCAACTGATAATGATGCTGCACGTTCATGAACCGGATAAGAGCCTGCAGTGTCTCCAGAGACAGATCTCCCAATAAATGATTGCAGCAGGAGATCCTGAAGGTCCACTCGGGGTCACGAGAATCTGTGGCTGGAAATAAACCAATCGGATAGGCAGCCACTTCCTCGGGGCGCTAGTCACAGAAGACATGAATAGCTTCAAGTGCTGCAGACTCAAAGGTATCCACAAGGTGGTGACCAATCGTGTTAATTGTGATAGGTTGCCACAAGTAGCGAGAGGGATGCTGTGGAATAGTCATCTTCACCCTACACCGAGGAACACCCGCTTCCTCAAACTCATATCCGTCGTAAAGTGGGGGCGTGTCATAGCTGAAAATCTGAAGTGACTCCCATAAAAGACGGGGAAAACCCTCCCAATGCAAGGCATTGGTATGAGCGTGTCCTTCGCAATCCCAACGAATATTTGAAGTCTCAGCCATCTGTGACAAGAATGCAAATGGTAAGATAGATTTACCCTGTTGAGAACTCACAAGGTAACTGGATTAAGATAGTTGATTCTGATAGCAGCAAAGGCTGGAAATCAGATGGATATCTAAGAAGCTTAACTAAGTATTCCTATTTACCCAAACTAGGAAATACCAACATGTTGCCTATTTCTTAGAAAACATCAAAATTAAGCATTCATTTTGGTTGATTAGTGGATTATGCATGCACGCACTAATGGATCTCACAACCAAAAATTAACTGCCAAGTAATCTTGGTCTTACGTGGTTAGTTACGGTGGCACAATATAAATACGTCTCTCACTATTAACTAGTCGATAAACCCTATCCGTCCTAGTTTCGTAATCGTGGTTAGTGTACCTGCAGAAAATCACAATATATATATCCAATGAACCTTTCATGCCAGCATGTCATGAAAGCGTTCCCATTCATTACTGTTCACTATAGAAATAGTATCTGTACAATTACCGCTGTACAGACAACGTGAACATACGTTATCGAAATAACGTATTCACGGGGTACCGCAAAATGCGGGGGTATGAACAGCGATCGCCATACCCTGCGCCGAACCATATACTCCCAATGTAGTCAATCGAAGTTGGCACATTGGCAGCATCTCAAGTAGGCCACTGCTTGAGAAAAAGCGTTCGGTTCGCATCACCGACGGGAAGACCAAGCTCCCTCAGTTGGCTGAGGATCCTTACCTTCTTACCTCACGATCGAAGATGTCGTTACAGAAAGTAAGGTTGAATTGTGCATGAAATTAAGTTTCAACAGAAAAATAATGCTGGAAGCTAGAGTTATTTATATATGTTACAGCCACCTCTAATTCCCTTAATAACATTACCCTAGGGCTTACGTACTATACATAATCCTTAACGAACCAACGTAGTTCGCAAATACTTGATTAATCAATTTTTATACTAAAAATGACTTTTTAAGGCTAATTATATCTCCAGGGTATACTTGTTAGCTCTGATACCAGCTGTGGCAGAACGAACCTGAATTACACCGGCTCAAGTACGCGAGTCCTCTCTTGAGGGCTACCTCGTGCTTCAAACGGTATAATCCTTTGGCCTGTCGGGTAACGTCCCGATAAACCACCGAACGCAGGATCCAACAAGGTACCTCACATGAAGGTGAGTCCAGAGATATAATGCCAATATATTTTTACACCACAGGCAGTTATATTACAAAAATATACAAAGTATCATTAGCTCCCACTGAAGAGAGACTATTACAAAACAGGTTTAAGTTTTCAGTCAAAGCAGCGGAGTTTAAAAAGCGTAAACATTGTACACGTCGTTATTACAGATATTATGTTAGCCCTGGCATAATATCACTCGGCGGGATCTGTGTTGGCCGGGGACGGATCCCACTCCACGGACCAACCATTAGGCAAGGGGTAGGGCCACGGCGTAATGAAAGCTGGCTCATCAGGAAGATTACCTAAAGTAGATTAACAAAAGCAAGGCTGAGTATACTAATACTCAGCAAGGCTTACCCGGGATTGGGTATACTTTAGCCCATAACTAGACTTATGCAGGCTTTTCAGGTTTTGGGTAGAGTTTTCAGCTGAAAAGCAACAAAGAGTAGATCCTTATTTTCAACTTTTAGTTTTCAGGTTCTAGTTGATTAACCATTCTAGGTAAGCACCTATAACTAATCAAACATGGTAGAATCTTTAATCAAACATCATCTTTCATAATTACAAAGTTACTCTTGTTACGCTATGTGATAAAGGGATTAAGCAGTCTCAATCTCCGCGAGAAACGGACGATTCTGAATCGAATTTCAAACCTTGCAAGGGTAAACCTAACACACATGCTTGGAACACCAAAGGGTCGTTCCAAAGCAACCGTTTGCCTTTCATTCCGACTCGTGGATCAGTGCCACCACAAGCGACTGCAGGACCATACGCACTTCCAAAGTGCAGGATGTACGTCTGTAGCGCGACTACAAAACCCGTACTCCTGGTTGCCCAGCAACACGTATTCCTGCACATCGAACTAAGTAACCAAAAGAAGCAAATACATGTGGTGGGGGGTATGTCCACTCCTCGGGCCGATCGGTTACTAGGCTTACCGCTTACCACATTGCAAGAAATTAGATCTTCGTAGGGTTCTTGTTGCAAAAGTCAGGGACCTATCTGCGAGGCCTTGTTTTCATTTTGTTTTAAAAAATAGTGAACTTGTAAATTCCTTTAAAAATCATAGATAAATCCTAAAAATGCAAACTAAAATGTTTGCAAATCCTTGCAACAAGATCTACCACTTTGCTTACATGACCTCGTGCAGTTTCTGTATATTTTTAGCTCTAGATTAAGAACTAGTTTTATTAGCGCTTAATTGGATCTCAAGTTATGGACATGCACTGTTGGAGATTTTTGGACAGTTTTTTAGTATCTCGGAGATGAGCTATGTATCAAAATTTCACAACTCTAGCTATAGATTTTATTAGATCTTTTTCTATGCCATGTGTAAATAAATGTATTTGTTCTAGGTGTTATATTGTGATTCATGAAGTTCAACTTTTACAGTAGTGTTATAGTGATGGCTAGATACTGTAGGAAAAGTTTAGACTTTCATGATCCACTAGATCTTGCTCAAGTAACTTTTGCAATGAATGAACACATTAAATCAGTATAAATAGTTTCTGTACTTAGAAAATTATGATATTTTTACCTGAGGACATTTTTTATTAGATTATCATGCTGGAAATGTTTGAGACACAGAAACTTTGTGAAACTGCCTATAGAAATAAATCCTGATTGATGTAGATGTATCTTGACTTATTTTCTATGCTTTGTATCTTGCACACTAAAATTTGAAAAATTTACAATAGACTCTGTTGGTGTTTTACCAGCTACCCACCGAAGTATATACCCGAGGTGGTAAGTTTAGGTGAGGAGACGCCGAGATTAGAAACTCGAAGGTACAAGAAACACAAGATTTAGACAGATTCGGGCCGCAAGATGCGTAATACCCTATATCCTGTGTGGTGGTTTGTATTCCCTTGGGTGTAGAATGATCTTGATGATCTGCCTTGAATGGGTTCCTGCCCCCCCTTATATATCAAGGAGGTCAGGGTTATAAGAATCCTAGTCCAATACTAGATAAGGAATCGTAACCGAATACAACTCGAGTAGATTTCTTCTGTACCGACTAGCTTTATCTCCTATTCATACGGAACAAATAAGAGATAAATGAGATAAATAAGAGATAAGACGGACTTTATCTCTTAAGCCTGTTTAAACTATGTTATGTATACAGTCCCGTGGCCCCGGGTTTGATAGACTCTCCATAAGTTTAGGAGTACTCAGTAAAATGTTGAGCACCAGTCTTTGCATGTTTGTTCTGTATAAATGGATCTTGATCCTAGTAGTAGCTGTTTAACGTATTTTTTATGACTAATCTGCTGAATGAAAATAGCTGGAAATTTTATAGTGAGTTTGTACTTAAGTAATGTGCTCTGCATAAAATCTCAACACCAGAAACTATCTCTAATAGTTTTTTTAATCCATGCTTACTTTTGAGAAATGGTTGTTTATAAAATGATAAAATCCTTCACTTACTTACTTAATAAAGTTAGTTAATCTAGATAATGCTCGATAAATGACTACCCAAGGAAAAGAAAATGAAGTGCTTTACAACTCATACATGTGCATTCATATAGAATCGACTTCTCTTGCTGTTGGAACGTACGAGTTGGCGCCCGAGTCCGAGATTGAGCAGCGGGAAGCTCAGCTTAATCTAACTAAAATCATCGAAGATCCGAACCAAAGTTTAGAAGAGCCCAAGGCTAGTTTTGCTCAAGAAGGCAAGCCCCGGAGCATGAATCGTGTTATTTTCAAATTATGCAACTTATTACTCCTTTTACTTGTGCATTAAGTTATAGGAGTTGAATGAAAACCATAGTTGCATGATCTTAGGTACCCATGATTAAACACTAGTTGTATAATTCGTTAGAGTGCTATGCTAATAGGACTCCGGTAGAAATCGAATGATTTTCTATCACTCGCGAGAAAATAGGATTTGACTGTTTAAATTATATTGGAATCATAAGATAGACGGGCGGGGCTATAGTATGATGTTTATGTTGATGTTTGAGGCCCCATCTGTGTAGCAAAACTGGCTAAGGTCATGTTGTGTGGTAGTGGTGGTTATGTTTTTGAACGTACTAACCATATGCTGAGAATATGATAATCAGTAAGCTTAAGTACCTGATTGGACCGGCGAGTGGACTTTACCCTCACCGTCTTGACTTTGTTTCCATAGGCACATGGTAAGTGTAAGAGTAGCCACAGCCCAGCTTCGTTCCGTGGTTCATGGACGTCTGTACTCAAGGGGGTGGCCCTCATCTACAACCTGAAAAGAAAGGGGAAAAGTTGTATGGGTGACTCATCTGGGCCCCGTGCGTGTGTTTAGGTTTCCAATTACAAGGTTGAGAAATACGATTCGAATCGTCTGTTTCTCGCGGCCATTGAGACTGCTTAACCCTTTTACCACATAGAGTAAGAAGTGGAACAATGATGATGGTGATTAATATTGTTGGCTGCTTAAATTAATTCTATCCACCATGTGTGATGTTGGATAGTTGCTCATCTAGGATGGTTAATCAAACTAGAATCTTGAAGCTAAAATCTGAAATGAAGGACCTTCCCTTTGTTGCTTTTTGGCAAAAGCAAACCTCTCAGGCCAAAAGCCTTGCATGTCTAGGAGTTGGCTTAGTATATACCAATAGTCGGGTAAGCCTTGCTGAGTACTTGTGGCTTTATTTTCAGATGAGATCTTTGAGGATATGGTTGCTAGTTTTGACTTGGCTATGTACTCTTCCTCCTAGTTGGTCGGTGGAATGGGATGCGTCCCCATCCAATGATGATAACGCTGAATGATTTCATGTACGAGCTTCATCATGATATCTTGTATCGTTGTTAGAACTTTTGCTTATTTTCCGCTGCACTATTAAACTCTGAAAGTACTTGTTTATAAATATTTTTGAACTTGGTTTGTAATAATAATTCATGTTGAACACTGTGAAGTAAAATTTGTAGATTGTTGTAATCTCTGGGCTCACCTTCGTGTGGGCTATATGTATGCATTGTTTTGATCGAAATTCCAGTGATTGCATCGGGATGTTACCCGACAGATTGTCGTTTTACTCCATTTTAAGTGCGTGTTAGATCAGATTGCCTTTATGGTGATGATTCACACACGTAAGCCGGATTAACTCACGCGATTCTGCCACAGCTGGTACTAGAGCCAAAATACATACACTAGAGAGTACAATAAGCCTGAAACAAATATTTTTGTAAAACTTGACCACAAAAATCGCGTTTAAAAAATACGTTGGTTCATTAAGGATGACGCCTAGTTCGTAAAGCTCTAGAGGATGATGGGAAGTAACTAGGTGGTTATCTTAACTATATTATATATAACTGACTTACAGCATATTACTTTCTGTCAAAACTTACTTTTGTGTACAACCAACCTTTAATTTCTATAACGATGCACTCAATGCTAAGGTAAGAAGGTAAGGATCCTAAGTCAACTGAGAGAGCTTGACCCTCACATCGGTAACACGAGCCGAACGCTGCCCTCGAGCAGTGGCTTACTTGAGATGCTGCCAATATACCAACTATTCGTTGATTATATTGGGAGTAAAGGTTTGCCGCAGGGTATGGCGATGTTGTTCATACCCCCATCTCATTAAGTGACGGTACCCCCTTAAATACGCTATCTCGGTAGCGTATGCTAACATTGTCCATACGGCGGGAATTGACGGATGTTGTTTCTACAGTGAACGGTAATGAATGTGGACGCTTTCGTGCGTATCAGCACGGAAGGTTCGATATATATATTCGTTCAATCTTCTACAGGTACAGTAACTGCGCATACATTAAGTTAATATAGGGAGAGACATACTATATATGCCACCGGTGCTAACCCCGTAAGTCCAAAGTGTGGCAGAACCAACCTGAATTACACCGGCTCAAGTACGCGAGTCCTCTCTTGAGGGCTACCTCGTGCTTCAAACGGTATAATCCTTTGGCCTGTCGGGTAACATCCCGATAAACCACCGAACGCAGGATCCAACAAGGTACCTCACACGAAGGTGAGTCCAGAGATATAATGCCAATATATTTTTACACCACAGGCAGTTATATTACAAAAATATACAAAGTATCATTAGCTCCCACTGAAGAGAGACTATTACAAAACAGGTATAAGTTTTTAGTCAAAGCAGCGGAGTTTAAAAAGCGTAAACATTGTACACGTCGTTATTACAGATATTATGCTAGCCCTGGCATAATATCACTCGGCGGGATCTATGTTGGCCGGGGACGGATCCCACTCCACGGACCAACCATCAGGCAAGGGGTAGGGCCACGGTGTAATGAAAGCTAGCTCATCAGGAAGATTACCTGAAGTAGATTAACAAAAGCAAGGCTGAGTATACTAATACTCAGCAAGGCTTACCCGGGATTGGGTATACTTTAGCCCAGAACTAGACTTATGCAGGCTTTTCAGGTTTTGGGTAGAGTTTTCAGCTGAAAAGCAACAAAGAGTAGATCCTTATTTTCAACTTTTAGTTTTCAGGTTCTAGTTGATTAACCATTCTAGGTAAGCACCTATAACTAATCAAACATGGTAGAATCTTTAATCAAACATCATCTTTCATAATTACAAAGTTACTCTTGTTACTCTATGTGATAAAGGGATTAAGCAGTCTCAATCTCCGCGAGAAACGGACGATTCTGAATCGAATTTCAAACCTAGCAAGGGTAAACCTAACACACACGCTTGGAACACCAAAGGGTCGTTCCGAAGCAACCGTTTGCCTTTCATTCCGACTCGTGGATCAGTGCCACCACAAGCGACTGCAGGACCATACGCACTTCCAAAGTGCAGGATGTACGTCTGTAGCGCGACTACAAAACCTGTACTCCTGGTTGCCCAGCAACACGTATTCCTGCACGTCGAACTAAGTAACCAAAAGAAGCAAATACATGTGGTGGGGGGGGGGGGTATGTCCACTCCTCGGGCCGATCGGTTACTAGGCTTACCGCTTACCATATTTCACGGCATGTGGCTAGTACTTTCAAATGCTTAACCACCGCTACCACACATTGCAGCCTTATCGAATTCATCAAAACAGACGGGGTATCATCTTGACCATGATACCTCACAAAACTCCCGTCCGTCATCCTTATAGTGATAATAGGAATGTAAACATTACAACTCCTATATCGCGCGAGTGACAGGAAATCACTCGACTTCTACCGGTCCTATAAGCATAGCATCTACTCGGACTCAAGTGCTATGATTCAATATATTGGTTCCTAGGATTTATGCATCTAGGGTTTCAAACAATTCCTATGAACTTAATGCATAGAATACATAGATAAATATAGAGTGCAGTGTAATAAAAATAGTAGGTTATGTCCGGGGCTTGCCTTCGCTGGTGGGGCTGGGGTTAGTCAAATTATTTTCTTCCGAACCTTGGTTCGGGGCTTCAGAGAAATCCGCGACGAGATTCCCGGGGTCTTCAGAATAATCTCCTTCTTGTTCCGGAATCAGCTGATAATCCCCGTCAGCGAGAGTGGTCGATTCTACATGATGTGCAAAGGTATAACTTATGGAATGCATATACGTTTATTTTAATTCACGATAAAGTTGTAATCCAAATAAAAGAACATTACATTTCGATAAATACCCTAACTACCCTGTACTGGGCAGTCATTTATCGAGTACTAACTATCTTACTTAGATACATTAAACAGCAAACTCAACTACGTTAAATATCTAACTAGTGGCATGGGGCAACTGGTTGGGGTGGTTCCTAACAACTAGATTAAATGGCCTTATTCATTGATTACACTAATTGTTTATATGAACTTTAAGTTACTATTATATTATGGACTACATAAACTATGTCCAATTTGTTTGACACCTAACCCTTGGTTGGAAATTTAATCACATGTTATACTATTAAGGAACAGTACCCTAAAATATTTCCATGATTTTTGAGCATTTAAATGTGTAATTATTAAATATACAAAGTGAACTACATATTATTTCTAATTAATATTTGTATATTAAGGAAATAATACTGGAATACTAGGATAATTATTTTTCTTCAATTCTACATGTTAAAAGGAAATTAACATCACTGGTTTTACCACTTTATCATTTTTCTATGAATTACTATGCATTTCCTAAGCCTACAAATAACTAAACTTAACAATTAAATTAGATTATCAAACATTCCGAAACTGAAGTTGATCCCTTAAGTAATATTGTAGATCTTTATCTAAGGATTCCAACAAAATTTGGTTTGCATTTTTATGAATTTTCCTCTAATAGTTATAGCATTTCTAAGTTGGCAGCATAAATTACACAAGAGGTCCTTTGGTTACTATTCCTCTGAGTCTAAAGCTATGCACATAACCCCCTGGATTTTTGATTCTTCTAACCCGAGGTCCTTAAGCTGGGGACCGAAGCAGAGCAAGGCGGGGACGGCCGTGTTCCAGTGACGGCGGTCACCGGCGGCGAGGTCCAAGGGCAGGAAAGGGCGCAGGAGCTCATGAGGGTTCTGTGGCACCACGTGTCGAGGGCTGGGGTGGTCGGAATGATAGATCTCGACGGGGACCCGAAGTGGTGGCGGAGGGGTCAATGACGGTGACGGTGCTCCGGCGATCGATGTCGGCAGGGAACCTGCGCACGAGAACCATTACGATGTGGGGAAGGTATAGGTGTAGTCAATTGAGAGCACGCAGGTCGGACGAGTGGTAACCTTCGAAGACAGTGGCGGCGGTGGTGAGGAGAAAGGCCGGCGATCGTCGGGGAGCCGATGTAAAGCCTTAGGATTCAAATTGATGGGTCGGAGAGCTTCGTAGCGGTGATGTAGTGCTGGCTAAGGTACTGTGGTGGCGTGGGACGGCCTGGAGCGAACTGCCCACGGTGAGGCCGAAGGCGGCGACGGCGGCGCTCGTCGGAGGCGAAGTTCCAGTGGAAATTGGGACGCAACAGAGGGTCGTCGAGCACCAGTAAGCTACGAGGAAGCTTGTGCAAAGGTTGATTGGGACGGAGAAGGTCTGGTGTGGGCTGCCCACAGGCGTGCCGTGCGCGGCCGGAGCTAGAGGAGACGGCGGCAGAGGAATGTGGGTCGAGCGCTCGGAATTGGGCTCTGGAACGGGAGGAATAGAACGTAGGGGTGAGGGTAATGCTGCTGCGCGCGAGAGAGAGGAAGTTAAGGCGCGGTGGTGGGCTGTCCACGGCGACGAGGAGGTGGCAGCCGGCGAAGGCTCGGGGTCGTCGTGGCGCGCGCGCAAGGGGCCACCAGGGGAGAGGAAATGGACCGGGAAAGGAAGGAGGTGACATGTGGATACTTGCAGAGGCTGGAGGTGGAACCTACGGCGCGGCGCCGGCGGTGAGCGGCGGCGGCAGGAGCAGAGCAGAGGGAGAAGCGGCGTGGACAGAGGAAGACGAAGCAAGCAGGAGTTAGAAGGACCCGTTTGCAATTTCCCAAAAAGTTCAGGGACCCCTCTGTAAACTAAAATTTCCTACTGCTACAAAATCCTAATGAGAAAAATGTCTAAAGCAAAGTTGTAGAGAATTTCAAATACTACAAGAATGCTTTAGGGTTCAAGTTCAAAATCTCAAAGGATACAGTTTTATTTTAAACTTTTGAACACAACTCAATTTATATACTTTTTGTTATAATTGAAACAAAATGCTTTAATGTTTAGGGTCTTTTTGCAAGATTGCCTGCAGTAATCATTACTAGTCCTTTTTACATTTTAGCCCTTAAGTAAATCTGAGTTTTACTTTTATCTTTTAACCATTTCACATGTAAAACCCTTATACTTTTGTGTTAATTACGCATAGGTCCTTAGTTTCCAACAAAAGTCTATTTTTTTTCATAGTTTTAACTTAATATTTGTACTTTTCTTCTCTATGGTCATTTGAATTAACATTTAATAGCATTTTTACACAATTGCACATAGAGACTTATAAAATTCATGAATTACAAATATACCCCTATTGCTTTATACAACTTGTATACACCATATCATGCATACATACAATACATCCAAACTTACTATCTAGTTGTCTAACTACTTGGATATTACACAAAGTTATTTGGTAATTATTTTATTTTGGGAGGACGGATAGGATGTGCAGGCCTTATGTTACATTGAAACTGAATCAAATTGGTCATAAAATGTATAGTGAATGGTACTGAATGTGGATGCTTTCGTGAGTACTATCATGGACGGTTCGATATATATATTTGGTCAATCTTCTGCAGGTACACTAACCGCACATACATTAAGTTAAGAACGGTTAGATCTCAGCTAGTTAATATAGAGAGAGACGTACTGTATATGCCACTGGTGCTAACCCCATAAGTCCAAAGTTATTTGGTAATTGTTTTATTTTGTGAGGACGGATAGGATGTGCATGCCTCATGTTACATTGAAACTGAATCAAATTGCTCATGAAATGGTTGAGAACGATAAGGTTTACACTTGTGCATGATTATCAATCACATAAGGCTTATCTAGAAATCAGTCACTTTCTGCCATATCTAGGAAGATGAATTTATTGGACATATAAAATAACCTTATATGTAGAAGTTCACATTGAGAAATTTGCTCAAAAACTTGTCTACTACATGCTGTCAAAATTTGGAAAATTTTGGATTAGAACTCAGTAGGCAACACTAGAAACTTCCACACCTCAGTCTTTCTGCCTGTTTTGAGCACTTCGGGCACATGAATTTTTCAACCCTCTTAGAGAAGTTTTCTATAGAAATGTTCAATACCAAACTTGTTTTAAACTTGATTGACAATTTACTATTAAAATTTCGTAGTTTTTGGTTGATTTGATATTTTCTGGTAGACAAAACACTAGCTTTGTGTCCACCGAAAATTCTAGGTAGACAGTACGAGAAAACTTTAAGTATATGACCATTTTAGAGTCTAGCCCAAGGGTTGACTAGAAAAGTTGTGCACAATTTTCTTAGGAATGTTCTGGTAAAATGTGAGAATTTTTGAGCATCAACCTTTTAAGTTATGGCTATTTTAATACACTATCCCGAATCCGGTTACTATCTGTCCATTAGTTTTTCGTTGTCTCACCCATTTGATCTTTTTGTTCAGATTGCCGACCCCGTCGTTATGGGGGTGGATGAGGAAGGATGTGTGCAATCAGAGTGCCTTCACTGGGAGGGTCTTCCCTCCATTTTGTGGGACGTTTTGAGCGCCGCGGGCTATCCCAGTCCTCCCCGCTACATGGGACGGGAGTTCATGGAGATGGGAGTTACTTGGTGCCAAGTGCACATGACTCTCCTTCCGCCCCCAGCACACCCGGAGTGTCCCGCCTTGGAGATCGAGGCTATGAGTTGCCACCTTGTTGACACTTGGGAGACTGCCGCCATGAGGGCGCTCACCACCTTTTGTGAGTAGCACCCTATGGAGGTCACCTTGGCTCCCATTGGCTTGTTCGTGCTGTTCAGGACGACGATCCCATGTGGCTTGACAGGATGCAACACATGGACTACCTGGCGGACTTTCACGCTTAGGAGACCGTCCTGACTTCTGTACCATCTCCAAGCTCTTCTGAGTTAGGGGTTTGCGCAGGCCACTAACCTTACTCAGGCCTACTACATGATCGCAGACACAAGGGATGAGCAGATTCAGGAGCTTGCCGGGGATCTCGAGGATAGGGATGCTCGTATTGGCCAACTTGAGGGCCAAATCTAGGAGCATGACGCTGTCATGGGCGAGAGAGATGCCATGATTGAGTTCTTGGAGGATCAAATTCACGACCTGAACATTGAGTTGGATGATGCCAATGAGCACATTGCGATGCACCATGCACAGGAGGAAGCTCAGGATGCCCCTCCTGATGTGATGGATGTGGATGGTAATGAGGAGGACCTTGAGGAGATGGAGGGAGTCTCCAACATGGACTACGAGGGTGAGGCCCCGCAGCCACTACTCATGGGAGCTCACTCTGCCATGAGCAGCGAGTCATCCATCAACGAACTCGACGACTTTTAGATGATGATTGTTGGAAGACTTTTGCATATACTCCTCGATAGTGTAGCCTAACTTTTGGAAAGTGTTGTAATAGGATAACTAAGAGAGTTGAGTACCTCTTTTGGTAATGAGTGAGCTTGACCATATGAACACTCTAATCATGTAGGGCATGGCTAAGGACATAGTTTGTTTGTAATGCTTGGCCAAGCTGTTGGTGTTCTGCTGCAGAAACTTGTGGCAGAACCAACCTGAATTACACCGGCTCAAGTACGCAAGTCCACTCTTAAGGGCTCCAACATACTTCAAACGGTGTAACCCCTTGGCCTGTCGGGTAACGTCCCGATAAACCACCGAATGCATGATCAAACAAGGTACCTCGCACGAAAGCAAGTCCAGAGATACAACTGCCATCATATTTTACATCACAAGCATTTATATTACAAGAATTTTTTCATTAGTAGTATCAGTTCCTAAACTGATAGAATTTATTACAAACCAGTTCGAAGTTTTCAAGTTCACGGCAGCGGAGTTTAAAATACGACAACTATACACGTCACCAGTACGGATATCATGCTAAGCCCTGGCATGACATCACTCGGTATGATCAGTGTTGGCCGGGGACGGGTCCCATTCCACAGACCAACCATCGGGCGGAGCATAAGGCCATGGCACAAGTAGAGTAGAGTCCTCAGGGGGATTACCTGGAACAAAAATTACAATGCAAGGCTGAGTATCCTAATACTCAGCAAGGCTTACCCGTTTTATGGTATACATAGCCATGTAACTAGACTATGAAGGCTTTAAATGGTTCTGGGTTTAGTTTTCAGCTGAAAAGCAATAAAGAGTAGATCCTTACTTTCAAATTTTAGCTTTCAGGTTCTAGTTGATTATTCATTCTAGGTAAGCAAATATAACTATTCAAACATAGTAGAATCTTTTAAACAAACATCATCTTTGATAAACATAAGGTTGCTCTTGTTACTCTATGTGGCAAAGGGATCAAGCAGTCTCAATCTCCGCGAGAAACGGACGATTCCTGAATCGAATTTCAGCCTTGCAAGGGTAAACCTAACTCACACGCTTGGAACATCCAGAGATCATTCTGAAGCAACCGTTTGCCTTTCATTCGGACTCGTGGATCAGATCCACCACAAGCGACTGCAGGACCACACGCACACTCAATGTGCAGGATGTATCTCTGTAGCACGACATGACCATACTCCTGGTTGCCCTGCAACACGTATTCCCACACGTCGAAGCGAGTAACCGGAAAACCAAATACGAGTGGTGGGAGGTATTTCCACTCCTCGGGCCGATTGGTTACTAGGCTTACCGCTTACCATATTTCGCGGCATGTGGCTAGTACTTTCAAACGCTTAACCACCGCTACCACACACTACGACCTTAGCCAAATTCATCAACACAGACAGGGTATCATCTCAACCATAATACTTCACATAAATCCCGTCCATCATCCTTATAGTGAGTATAGGAATGTAAACATAGCAATTCCTATATCGTGGGAGTGACAGGAAATCACCCGACTTCTACCGATCCTATTAGCATAGCAGCTATTCGGACTCAGGTTCTAGTAGTATTTAGTACATCGGTTCCTAGGAATATGCAACTAGGGTTTTCAGACAACTTCTAAGAACTTAATGCACAAGTATATATATATATATAATTATAGATTGCAGTGTAAATAAAGTAGCCGGTTAATGTCCGGGGCTTGCCTTCGTTGGCGGGGCTAGGGGCAGAAGTGTCAAAGTTTTCCGAACTTTGGTTCGGAGCTTCAGTTAGATTTCCAACAACGTTCCCGGGGTCTTCAGAAATTTCCACTCCTGGTTCCGGGAGTAGTTCGTAGTCTCCGTCGGCGAGGGTAGTTGAGTCTATATGATATGCAAAGATGTAGTTTAAGAGATGCATATATTTTCATTTCACCTCACGATAAAGTTGCAATCCAATGAAAACATAGCTTACTCATCAAACATATCATTTACTCTTCTACTGGGCAGTCATTTATCGAGTATAAACTAATCTAGTTAGCTACATTAGACAACATGTTTCATTTTTTTTACAAAACAGACTACTATAGCACGGGGGTTGAAACTTTTATTAATTACAGATAAAGCTATGTTTAAGCTACTGTAAACTTATCAAGATTTTATCTTCATAGAAATTATGCTACAAGAATAATTAACAACAGCACTAATGTATTAAGAGTTATTTATAACTATAGATATATACAAGATTTTGTCCTGGGTTTTTGTGAACAGGTTGCACTACTCAAGAACAACACCTCAAAATATTTTCATAATTTTTCATGAATAAAAACTAGCATAAATGAATTATCTTTGAAAATAAGCATAGATCCATAACTTGGTGTATAGCCTACTATTAATCCTAATATTTTTACTATAGTTTACACATGCGAAAAGGAAGTTAGGGTATAAATTTCAGATATAAACACTAATGGAAGCATCCTTAAAATAAAATCTAAGCATTCCATCAACATACAACAAAGGTACTCGAATTTTTAAGCAATTGAGCAGTAAAGAACTCGAAATTTTTACACAGAACTACACATGTTACATACAACCTAAGTTCCAAAATTCAGCTACAACACAACTATGGATTAAAAGATCTAATTAAAGTACCTATTTCCTATTATTTAACCTAGATCAAAATCCAAACATATTCAGTTCAAAACCCCTATATAAAAGTAGTCAAATTTAACTCAAGGATTCAAACCCAACTGGTTTGACATTTTTCTGAATTTTCTACAATTTTCTACACATTTTTGTAGTTCACAGCTTTGAATTAGGGGGGAGGGACTGGAATTTTACAAACAGAACCCTAGAAAGTTTGAAATCAAAGCAATTGAGTCCTTGCTCGTCGGGAAAGAAAGGGCAGGGGCATCGCCGGCCATATCCCGGCGAGGGGCAGCGTCGGGGGTGGAGAGGGACTGGCCCACGAGCATCAGGAGCTCAAGGCGCGTCCAGGGGTGGGCTTGGGAGGAAGAGTGGGTGACCAGAGGTGAGTTTCCCCACGGTGGCCGAGGCGGCGGCGGAGGGGAGCTCGTCGGCGGGAGGTTTCCTGGTGAGGAGGGCGGTCAAGTCCTGGTTCAGCAGCTGCAACAAGAGGAGAGGAAGCTATTGGGGTAGTTGGATCGGTCGGAGAAGGGGCGGAAGGACGGGCTCGATGGAAACAGGAGCTCACCGGCGAGGGGGTAGCGACGGCGAGATGGTTACGGCGGGAGTTCGGTCACGAGAAGTGGTCGGGGAGTATCAGTGAGGTGAGGGGAAGCTTCCCAGGGGGTTGTAGTGGTGCGGGGAGGCTTGGAGTGAGCTGCCCGCGGCGAGCAGGGGGTCACCGGAGCGGAGGAAGGGGCGCAGTGGAGCTCGGGTCTCGGGGTGTTGTGCGGAAGAGTTGAAGCAGAGAATAGAATGGTCACGAGCTGGAGAAGCTCGGGAGCAGGAGATTAGAGGTCCGGAGAGGGTGCTCGGCTCGTGCCACGGCGGCGGCGAGGTGTCGGCCGGGCGGCGTTCGGATCGGCGTGGCGCGCGCGGGAAAGGGCCAGCAGGGGCGAGCTAGGGCAGCGGCTGGCGTCCAAGTGACGCGTGGGGGAGGGTGGAAGCAGGAGGTGGTGCGGCAGCAGCTGCACAGCGGCGGCCGGGGGAGGTGCACTGCACCGGCGGCAGAGGAAGCAGAGGAGCAGAGCGTGCCAGAGGAAGAAGAAGAGGGGGGGGGGGTCCGAGGGGTCTCCTTGCAATTTTCAAAAACCTCAATGATCCTTCTGTAAAGTAAAATTTCCCGTTGATCCAAAACCCTGATGAGAAAATGATCAAAATAGAAGTTGTAGAGTTTTTCAAACCCTAAAACATTGCTTTAGGGTTCAAGTTCAAAAACTCAAAGTACAAAGCTTTAATTTTAACTTTTGAACCAAATTCAACTTTAATAATGTTTTGTCCTTATGAAGGTAAATTTCTTATAATTTTGGACCTAATTGCAAGTTCAGGTAATGTAATGATGACTTATATTTTTACACTTTAACCCCTAGTGTAAATTTGAGAGTTACCTTTGTAACTCAACATTTTTCACAAAAGGACTCTTATTTTTGACTAATTACACACAAGTCCTTATTGTCACATATGCACTCAAATTTCACACATTCATCTAATTTCATTTAATTTAATGTATTTACATTTCACACTCTTCCTAATATTTTACAATTTTGACACCTAGGGTGTCACAAAACTTATGTGAATTTTCATCCATATTTTCTTGCATTTCTGGGATGTGTGATGAATACCAAATCTGTTAGCCATTTTATGGTCTACATTCTGACAAAATTTCAGCCCAATTGGACTTTTGTGACCAGAGTTATAGGCAAAATACTATATCTCGTTCTGCTGAAAAACAGCCAAAACAGAGAAGCAAAGATTGAATTTTTGATCATCTGAACTCTTGATTTAGCATCTGAGTTGAATACCAAAGTTGTCGAATCCTAAATTTTCTAGTTACTATCAAAATTTAAAAGGATTTTGATGAACAGAATGGGAGTTATGAATTTTCTCGTAACTAGCAGCATTCTGTCCACTGTTTATCTATGGTCTTTCAAGTTCTACATCTTCCCGCACTTATCATATTGAACCTTGGAAATAATATGGATCATTTTGCTAATGAAAAACTTTCACATTTCAGATGGTTGGAGCAACACGTAGTAACCCTGATGGTTTTGGCAACTCGAGTGGTAGTAGATCGCAGCAGCCGCCACCACCTCCACCCAATCTGGCGGAAGTAATGGCCGCCCAGACTGAGTTGCTCCGCCAACTCGTTCAAGGGCAACAGCTCCAGCAGCAGGGTGGGCACAATGTCCACCAACCACAGGCTGCCGGCTACCTGAACTTCCTGGGCACTCAGCCCCCTCTGTTTCACAAGATGGAGGAACCTTTGGATGCGGACGCTTGGATTCGCACAATCGAGTCCAAGTTTTCTCTACTTGTGGTGCCATGTTCCGATGCAAATAAGGCCCATTTTGCCGTGCAACAACTTTGCGGTACCGCGCGCCTTTGGTGGGACAACTATTTCGCCATGCTCCCACCCAATCATGTTGTCACTTGGGACGAATTCAAGAATGCCTTCAGAGCCCATCAAATTCCAGAAGGGCTCATGGAAAGAAAATTGAATGAATTCCTGGTTCTCACTTAGGGTACCCACACCGTACTCCAGTATGTCCAGGCTTTCAATAACCTTTGTCAGTACGTGGGCTATCACGCTAACACCGATGCTAAGAAGCATGACCGCTTCCATAGAGGCCTTAGTACTAAGCTCAAGGATCGCTTGAACCCCATCCAGGCAGATACTTACAATGAGCTAGTCAATCTGGCAATCACTCAGGAAGACTGTATCTTGGCTCACTGTACTGAGAAGAAGAGGAAGGCACCAGCTGGACCCTCTAGTGCTCCACCATAGAGGTATCGCTTAGTGCAGAATGCTACGCCTAAAGCTCCTCAGAAGGCCCCTCAACAAGGGCGTTGGGTTATCAAGCCCCCACAGCAGCTGGGTGTCACACGTTTCTCTATTCCTCAGTAGACTGGCTCAAGGCCAAATTGTCCACCACCAGTTCATCCTAACAATGCAAATCATTGCTTTAATTGTGGGAGTTCTAGCCACTTTGCTTGAGAATGCCCCCAGGCCAGACAACTAAATCAGGGCCAAGGCTCTAACCAGAACAATACGAACAAAGGCAAGAGGGAGACTATTTAGGTCAAGCAAGGGCAGATTAATTTCACCACTCTTGCAGAACTTCCAGAAGGAGCACCAGTGATGTCGGATACATTCTCTATCCGCAACAAGCCTGCAGTTATGTTATTTGATTCTGGTGCATCCCATAGTTTTATTATTGCAAAATTTGGTGCAAAAGTGGGCTTAGATTTTTGTCACACAAAAGGGTCATACATGATATCAACACCAGGTGGTAAAATTGCTTCCAACCAAATCAAAAGGCACGTATCGATCAAGTTGAGTAGTAAAACTATCAAAACTGTTCTCATCCTTTTGGCACTTGAAGGCATGGACATTATTTTAGGAATGTACTAGATGACTTGACATGGGGTGACGTTAGATATTCCTTCAAGGGCCGTTGAAATCAAGTCCCCAATCTAGGGAGCCTCTTTTCTTTATTTTCCATTCTGAGAATGCACAAATACATGCGCCTTCATCAAGATTGAATCCAAGTTAGAGAAAATTCCGGTGGTGTACGAGTATGCTGATGTTTTTCTAGATGACTTGCCAGGAATGCCACCGGATAGGGACATTGAGTTCATTATCAAACTCAGCCAGGCACTGCACCTATCTCAAAAAGACCCTATAGAATGTCACCCAAAGAATTGCCCCAACTAAAAATACAATTTCAAGAACTTCTAGACAAAGGCTTCATTCATCCTAGTGCATCACCTTGGGGTTGCCCAGCCCTATTTGTGAAGAAGAAGGATGATAGTTTGAGGCTGTGTGTGGACTACCGACCTCTCAATGCGGTGACAATCAAAAATAAATATCCACTTCCCCGCATTGATGTTCTCTTCAATCAATTAGTGGGAGTTAGTCTTCTCAAAAATTGATCTGCACTCTGGCTATCATCAGATCAAGATTCACCATGTGAAATCCCTAAGACTGCCTTTTCCACACGATACGGGCTATATGAGTATCTGGTCATGTCTTTTGGTCTCACAAAAGCTCCTGCCTACTTCATGTATCTCATGAATTCAGTATTCATGCCTGAGCCTGACAAGTTCATCGTGGTTTTTATTGATGACATCCTTATTTATTCCAAGAATGAGGAAGACCATGCTAAGCACTTGTGCATTGTTCTTCAGCGTCTTAGATACTATCAGCTCTATGCTAAGTTTTCCAAATGTGAATTCTGGCTAGACAGTGTGAAATTTTTGGGCCATACTATTTCCAACGAAGGCATAGCTGTCGATCCTAGCAAAGTACAAGAGGTGATGGATTGGAAACCTCCCACCTCCGTTCATCAGATTTGCCATTTTTGAGGTTTAGCCAGTTATTATCGTCGCTTTATTCCGGAGTTCTCAAGAATTGCTAAGCCTATGATGGAACTGTTGAAGAAAGGGGTGAAGTTTGTGTGGAGTGAGAAGTGTGAAAAAGCTTTCCACACTCTTCATGAACACTTGACTATAGCCCCAGTCTTGGCTCAACCCGATAATACCAAGCTGTTCGATGTTCATTGTGACGCATCCCGCACTGGTCTTGCTTGTGTGTTTATGCAATATAACAAAGTCATTGCCTATGCTTCACGAGCTCTTCGACCTCATGAACAGAATTATCCAACACATGATCTCGAGCTAGCAGCTGTCATTCATGCTCTAAAGATATGGAGATACTATCTTATGGGCACTCATTGCAATATCTACACTGACCATAAAAGTCTCAAATATATCTTCACCCAAGCTGATCTGAATATGAGACAAAGAAGATGGTTGGAGTTAATCAAAGATTATGATCTCGAGGTGCATTATCACCTAGGCAAAGCCAATGTAGTAGCGGATGCACTCAGTCGCAAATCTCATTGCCATTGCTTAACTGTGAAAGTCTATCATGAAACACTTTGTCATAACATGAGGAAGCTCATTCTGGAAATGATTCCCCAAGGCACTTTAAACCATATCATTGTTGAACCAACCCTTCATGATGAAATCATCATGGTCCAATTAAATGATGAGGGAGTAAAGATCATCAAGCAAAAGCGCTCCCAAGGGGAAGAGAAATATAAATGTTTTCGCAAAGATAAGAACGGAGTTCTATGGTTTGAATCTCGCATAGTGGTTCCAAAGAATCATGAGTTCCAAAAATAAATTCTTGACGAGGCACATCTTTCCAAGTTCTCTATTCACCCGGGTAGTAACAAAATGTATCAAGATCTTAGGCAAAACTTTTGGTGGACTAGAATAAAAAGAGAAATTGCCATGTAGATCTCGGAATGTGACACATGTCAGAGGGTTAAAGCTAGCCACTTGAAAGTAGCCGGTACACTTCAACCCTTGCCTATACCATCATGAAAATAGGAAGACATAAGTATGAATTTCATTGTTGTCTTGCCAGGCACCTCTGAAAAGCATGATTCCATATGAGTTATCATTGATAGACTCACAAAGACGGCACATTTTCTTTCGGTACACACCACCTATACTGCCAAGAAGTATGTCGAGATTTATCTCGATCGCATTGTTTGCCTACATGGCGTACCCAAGACAATTATTTCCGGCCGTGGTGCTCAGTTTGTAGCATGTTTTTGGGAATAGTTGGAAGCTTCTCTTGGTACCAATCTGATTTGAAGCTCAGCTTTCATCCTCAAACGGATGGGCAAACCGAGAGAGTAAATCAAATACTCGAAGACATGCTTAGAGCTTGTGTCATCCATTATGACAAAAGTTGGGACAAATGCTTAACTCTAGCAGAGTTCTCATACAACAATAGCTATCAAGAAAGTTTGAAAATGGCACCGTTTGAGGCCTTGTATGGTCAAAGGTGTCGAACTCCCTTGAGTTGGTCCCAAATCAGAGAACATAAAATATTTGGACCAGACTTGGTAATCGAGACAGAGGAAAAAGTAAGAGTAATACAAGAGAATCTAAGAATTGCATAGTCTAGGCAAAAGAGCTATTTTGATAAAAAGAGAAAGCCTTTGCAATTTGAAGTTGGTGATCATGTCTACCTTCGGGTTTCACCAACCAAAGGTGTGCAAAGGTTTGAAGTGAGAGGGAAATTAGCCCCCCGATATGTCGGTCCTTATGAAATCACCGAAATTTACGGACTCATGGCCTATAGAGTGCGACTTCCTCCGCAACTTACAGCCATCCATGATATCTTTCATGTCTCTCAACTCAAGAAGTGTATTCGAGTTCTGACCGAAATTGTTGAACAAAAGAAAATATTGGTAGAATCGGACCTTTTCTATGTTGAATATCCTATCAAGGTTTTTGATAAAAAAGAAACGATCACTAGAAGGAAAGTTGTTAAAATGTACAAAATCCAATGGAGTCATCATACCGAAGGAGAAGCAACATGTGAAACTGAAAACTATCTAAATAAAAATTTTCGAGGTTTTCTAAACTCAACGAAAGGTACATGCGCTTTCCGCACTAGGCGTATTTATCTAGATCTCGGGACGAAATTCTTTTTAACGGGGGAAGGCTGTAACACCCTAGGTGTTTAAATTGCTAAGCAAGAGACCTTGAAAAATGCATCATGCATCTTTGACCATGAGAAATATAACCAAAAGTATTTTAATTGAACTATACATGTGTATGTGTGAATGAGTGTATATGAATATGTATGTGTGTACAAAGTACCTCTTTATGGCTTTCAAATCATACCAATAATGCACAATAAAATGGTCAGACACCTTCCATGCATGTTCAAACAAAGTCTAATTGAGATCATGATGAAAATTTTAAAATTTGAACATGGAATGATAAGTCATTCAAATCCTTGTTTTTGAAAATTTAAAATATATTTCAAATCGTAGATCAAATGAACTTTGGACTGACACAAAAGTTGTAGAGTTTCAAATTTCCCACAACTTTCATATTGGCAGATTTCAATGTGTCATTGCAAAATTTAGAGAAAAATCCATTCAAACCGACCTTTTTTCTTTCTCTCTCTATCCTATCTCCCTTCTCTCTCCTACCTCCCTCCCCTCCCCTGTTTTGCTCAGCAGGCATGGCCGCCGGCTAGGTGCCCGGGGATTCCTGCAGCCTGTACCAAGCCAAGCCAGTGGCTGGCTGCCCTCACCTGCCCTCGCCCCCGGCCGAACGCAATGCCCCTGCCCGCGCCAGGGCAGCTCCTCACGCCGCGAGCTCGCCCAGCGCACGCACGCCCCGTGCCGCGCGGTTCCTTGCTGCCACGTCCAAACAAGCAAGTCTGCGGCCGCTCTCATCGGCAAGACAGTGGCAGCAGGCGCACGCCCAATCCCTGTGCACGCGAACCCCATTCCCCCACGCCACAATCCCGCTCGACCAGCGACGCCGCTGCCACGCGGCGAAGCATCTCGGACACCCGCGCTACGACATGGGCTCGCCGGCGACGCCACTGTCGTGGCGTGCCCGCACGCGGCCAGCTCTGCCCGGCATCCCCTCAGCCGCGTCCTAGTCCTCCTCCCTTTGCCCTGGCTATAAACAGCCGAGCCGAGCCCAGCAACGCGCGCCCGAGCTTCCACCTCCACCATTAGCACCGCTTCTCGACCTCACCATCGAGTCCTACCCTCCGGCCTCCCTCCGCCCCAAACCACTTGCTAGCAAGCTTGCCTGTGCCCTCCTGAGGCTCCTCGACTTCACCCTGCCGCCCACCTCACCAGCCCTTCGCCGGACCACCGTGCGCAACCGCCGCCTGAGCCCCTATCACGCCGCCGGCCCTCCATAAGTCGCCTCAGGCCCCAACGAAGACCACCCCAAGGTAGCCCTTGGCTCCCTCTTGCCTCCTTGACCCTTGTCCCTCGCCACCGGTGAGCAGGCTCACCGGATTTTCGCCGGCCGTGTCGGTGTTTTACCGCCTGCCCACCGAGAGGTATACCTGAGGTGGTGAGTTTTAGGTAGGGTGTCGCCGAGATCAAGAACTCGAAGGTGCAAGCAACATGAGATTTAGATAGGTTCGGGCCACGATGTGTGTAATATCCTACGTCCTGTTTGGTGGTTTGTATTGCGTTGGGTGTTGATGTGTTTTGAGGGGGTCCTTACCCGCCCTTATATATCCAGGAGGATAGGGTTACATGAATCCTAGTCCGACGCTAGCTTAGGAATCTTACTCGAGTACAACTCGAGTAGCTTCCTTCTACATCGACTAGTTCTACTTCGCATGCGAGTAGAGTACAACACAGATAAGGTATAGGACATATCCTATCCCCTATTCCTGTATGAACTACCTTATGTACACAGCCCCGTAGTCCCAGGTTTGACAAGCCCCCGAGCTCCTCGTAGCTGAGTACTGCAGGCTCCTGGAGTACTTCCGAAGTATTTTTTAGGCTTCTTTTGAAGCTCCATCTTGAAGTTCTTCTTCGAGTACTTCCTTGGCTGCATCGAAGCTATGAGGTGCTCATGCTCCGAATTACTTCTTTGGTATGGGGTGCGATGGAAAATCGCACTCCATATGGAGTAGCCCCCGAGCCTTAGGTTGAATCGAAGAATCAGGCTCAGGGTCACATTAGTCTTGAATCTTCCTTGCTTACTCTTCGAATATATTCAAAAAATAAGTAGTCGATGCCACGTATCCCACAACCCCCGAGCCTTGAATCCAAATCTCTCAGGCATGGAAAAAAGGATCCAATGGTCGTGGCATGCAGTGAAAAAATATTCCCTTAGGAAATAATTGGTGTGATGGTACACATGATAGACGTTAGATTTGGAATTCGAAAAACCCCTTTTTTCGGGACAATTAACCCTGAAAAAATGGTCAATCAAATAATTTATCTAAAAATCCACCAAATAACCCCTCATCTTCCGAATATTCCCTGTGACGACTCTTCAACTTCGGAACAGTAAACCTGTATCCGTCCGCTGGTTATTTAACCCCGCGGTAACTTAGGGTAAAACCCGTGCTTCCAATCTTCAATCCACCGAGTAATTTCCGAGTCCCCAATCAGATCCGTGCTCCGCCTTCACCTCCTTTGACAAGCCCCAAGCTAGCCGAATCTCTCCACCCCTTCTCTGCAGCCCCCGAGCGCATGCGAGTAAAGCGGCTCGTGACAAATAGATCTAAAATGGCGCCTAAGAGATCCAACAAAAAGGATGGGAAGGGGAAGAAATCACAGCCGCCTTCCAGGGAGTGGACTTACAGTAAGTGCTCCAATAACGACCTCCTGAATCTTGTTTCTGAAGGTTTGCTTCAGGGGAAAGATCTCGTCAACTGGCGCCATTCTTTTCGCCAATCTCTTCCCATGGAGAATGTAGACAAAATCGTCTCATTCTACCATTTTGTTTAACGGGGTTTGGCCCTCCCCACCTGTTCCTTCTTCCGTGCCTTCTTTATTTCTACGGGCTTGAGCTCCATCATCTCAACCCGAACTCGATCTGCCACATTGCTATTTTCATCCAATTTTGTGAAGCTTTCCTTGGAATTGAACCCTATTATGATCTTTTCCGCTGTCTCTTCCGTGTAAAACCGCAATCTACCTCCAAAAATCCATCCATTGTAGTGGTCGCCGGCATTCAGCTTAGGCAACATGCCGGTGACAAATATCTTTCCTACAAATTCCCCTCCAACATCCCTGGATGGAAAAACCATTGGTTCTACATCGGAAACCATACCCCCCAACTCCCTAAAAGATCGAGTAAGCCCCCTGTCCTGCGGCCAGAGTGGAACACCGAGCCCTCCAAGGGGGACATGGACCAAGTCGATGAGCTGCTAGCTCTCATAGCAGCCCATAAGGAAATAGGGGTGACCAGCGCGTCTGTAATGTTATCATTTTTCAAATGCCGAATCCAACCCATCCAACAACGCCATACCTTAGGCTTCGAGTACATGGGTGTTGAAGACCCATCTCGAATGTGCGCAGAGGAATTGACCGATGATGGCGCGCTCATCCGGGTCAAGCGGGTGCTGCTGGATGTGAACATGGTTCCCTACATCCCGGAGCTGTTCTCCGCACAAAATCCTCCAGAGCCGGTAAGCTTTCGACTACTTGGAATACTTTCTTTTGTTCTGGAACTTCCGCTAACTGAGAATCCTCTACAGGGACACACGGCGTTGTATCGGAGTTATACACCACAATCCGACGTCCCCCGACCGTACCACCTTCTCCCCAGCACTGCAGCTGAAGCAAAAAGGGCTCAATCATCTGATGATCTGCCCAGCGGTGAGACAACCGAGAGCGAGATCCCCGTGGCGGAGAAGGCAGCTGAAGGGAAGGCGAACAAGAACAACTCCCCCGGATCTTCCGTGGAGTTGGTAGAAGCCTTGCCATCGGTCCCTCGGGGTCGTCGGGTGGTACGCAAGTGCAAAGCGAATGTAGTCGAATCCACCAGGTATGGGACCGCCGTCTTGTGGAAATGTCAAGTCTTGTGGTTGTTGGATGCTTACTTTGTCTGTTTTGCAGTCCTTCTTCTTCTCCTCCCGACCCCAAGCACCGAAAGGTGGTCGGGACTGCATTTGCTGGGGATGATGTTCTAGCAGGTGGTTCTGCAGAAACTGCTGGGATGAACCCGTCGACTACTTCTGCAGGGGTCGTGACCATTGCCGTGGCGGGTACCTCGCCGGGGCATCTCGCGCTAGAAAGAGCTGGAGGACCTAAGGGTGGCCGCCCGACAGCTGGTTGAAGTGGTGGATCCGCTGGAAGACAGCGCAGTAGACGGGTGATCCCTGCTGGAGCGACTTCGTGGAGCTCTGCAGAAAGTCCTCAACTTCGTCGCCGAGGCCTCCACAACATATGTTAGCCATGCCTTAGGTCTTGTAAAGTCGTTTTGGCCTAAGGCTCGACTAGAGGTACTCGCACAGGGTGTAGTTGCGGACTGCTCTGAAGAGTAGTTCAGCGAGTACCTTCTAGAGGCCAGGCCTGTAGCTAAAAAATAGTAGAGAGTATAGAACAGGATTGAGTTATTGTAAAGACAAGTACTCTTCTCCTTGTAATATATCTGTCAGTGCTATCTATGCTATCGTTGCCTTGTGATTTCTGGATTGCCATCCACGTTCATAGGCTAAGTAGTAGACACTACCCCGGGTGCAGCGACTCTAGGAGTAGTCGATATAGCTCCTCAAATGAGCCCATCAAACAAGTTAGATTGAATCCGATTGAGCGGATCTAACCTGTTCGGAGTACGCGATCCTAATCGCGATGACTATCATGCTCGTAGCAAGTAGTCAATACTACCCCGAATGCAGCGACTCTGGGAGTAGTCGATATAGCTCCTCAAGTGAGCCCGTCAAATAAGTTAGATTGAATCCGATCGAGCGGATCTAGCCTATTTGGAAAAACGTGATCATCATGACAACGACAGTTATGCTCATGGCAAGAAGTCAATTTATATGAAACTTGAACATGGCTATAGCCTTCGAATTTTAATAGAGAATTTACATTCGTGATTTTGTGGCACATGGCCTCCAAATTGAATCGGAAGGAAACTGCCTTGGCGCTCGAAGAACAGCTATCACTATGTCTTCTTATGGGTAAAACTTTCGTAGGTTCTATACGTTCTAGGAATTTGGGACGTCTTGGCCTTCGGGGTATTGTAGTCGATAAGACCACCGTCTTGTAATCTGCTTGATGATGAATGGTCGTTCCCATCTTGAATTGAGCTTGTGTAATCCTAACTCGTCTTAGATGCAGCATAGGACCAAATCTCCTATATTGAACGATCGTTCTCTGACGTTGCGGTCGTGATATCATCGGATCCCATATAGGTATCATGCTGACTGAACAAGAGCAGTGCAGCGAGCCTCTTCGAAAGAGTCTAGCTCTAGCTGCCTTGCTTCGTCCGCCTCGCCTTCATTGTACATTTCAACCCTTGGGGATTTCCATATGATGTCAGCCGGTAAAATTTCTTCGGAGCCTTAGACAAGAAAAAATGGTGTTTGTGTTGGTGTTTTACCGGCTGCCCACCGAGGGATATACCCGACGTGGTAAGTTTAGGTGAGGAGATGCCGAGATCAGAAACTCGAAGGTGCAAGGAACACAAGATTTAGACAGGTTCGGGCCGCGAGGTGCGTAATACCCTACGTCCTGTATGGTGGTTTGTATTCCCTTGGGTGTTGATGTTGTGTTTTGAATGGGTCCCTGCCCCCCCTTATATATCTAGGAGATCAGGGTTACATGGATCCTAGCCAATACTAGCCAAGGAATTGTACCCGGGTATAATTCGAGTAGTTTCCTTCTGTACCGACTAGCTTTATCTCCTACTCAAACGAGTAGAAAACAACACAAATAAGAGATAAGATAGGCTTTATGGTCTGACAAGCCCCCGAGCTCTTCGTAGCTGAGTACTGCAGGCTTCTCGAGTACTTTCAAAGTAGTCTTCGGCTTCTTTTGAAGCTCCGTCCTGAAGTTTTTCTTTGAGTACTTACTTGGCTGCATCGAAGCTATGAGGTGCTCATGCCCCGAATTACTTCTTTGTTATGGTGTGCGATTGAAAAATCGCACTCCATATGAAGTAGCCCCCGAGCCTTAGGTTGAAGCGGAGAATCAAGCTGAGGATCATATTAGTCTTGAATCCTCCTTACTTACTTTTCAAATAAATTCGAAAAAATAAGTAATCGATGCTACGTATCCCACAGCCCCCGAGCCTTAAATCCAAATCTCTCAGGTTAGGAAATAAGGATCCAAAAGTCGTGGCATGCAGTGAAAAAATGTCCCCATGATAAATAACTGGTGTGATGGTACAAATGATGGAAGTTAGATCTGAAATTCAAAAACCCCCTTTTTTGGGGACAATTAACCTCGAAAAAATGATTAATCGAATATTTTATCTAAACAATCCACCAAATGACCCCTCATCTTCCGAATATTCCCTAAAATGACTCTTCAACTTCAAAACAGTAAAACTGTATCCATCCGCTGGTTATTTAACCCCACGGTAACACTGAGTAAAAACTGTGCTTCCAATCTGCAGTCCGCCAAGAACTTTCCAAATCCCCCAATCAGAGCCGCACTCCGCCTTCACCCCCTTGGAGAGCCCTATCCTAGCCAAATCTCTTCACCCCTATCCCCGCAGCCCCCGAGCAATTCATGGCGAGCGGATCCAGAAATGGCGCCCAAGAGATCTGAGAAGGATGGGAAGAAGAAGGAGGAGGCGCAGCCACCGTCTGGGGAATGGACTCACAGTAAGTGCTCCAACAACGACCTCAATAAACTTGGTTCTGAGGGATTGCTCCAAGACAAGAGTCTTGTCAACTGACGCCCCTCTTTTTGCGAACCTTTCCCCACGGAAAATGTAGACGAAATCGTCACATTTTACCATTTTGCCGAACGGGGTCTGGCCCTCCCCTCTTGCTCTTTTTTCAGTGACCTTCTTTATTACTATGGGCTTGAGCTCCATCATCTCAACCCGATTTCCATTTGCCATATCGCAATCTTCATCCATTTCTATGAAGCCTTCCTCGGAATTGAACCCCATTGGGATCTTTTCCACTTCCTTTTCCGGGTAAAACCACAACCCACAACCAAAAATCTATCCGTTGTAGGGGGCGCCGGTATCGAACTTAGACAGCAAGCCGGCGATAGGTACCTTTCCTATAAATTCCCCTGCAACATTCCTGGATGGAAGAACTACTGGTTCTACATCGAAAACCATACCCCCCAGGTTCCTGAAAAATCCGGCAAACCCCTTGTTGTGAGGCTAGAGTGGAACACCGAGCTCCCCAGAGTAGACCTGGACTAAGTCGATGAGTTGCTAGCCATCATAGCAGCTCAGAAAGAAATAGGGGTGACCGGAGCATCCGTAATGTTTTCTTTCTTCAAGTGCCGGATCCAACCAATCCAACAACGCCACACTTTAGGCTTCGAGTACATAGGCGCTGAAGATCCCTCTCGGATGTGCGCAGAAGAAATGACTGACGACGCCGCACTCACCCGGGTCAGGCGAGTGCTGCTAGATGTGGATGCAGTTCCCTACGTCCCGCAGCTGTTTTCTGCACAAAATCCTCCGAAATCGGTAAGTATTTGACTACTTTTTGTTGAAAACAAGTTCTGCTGTTCTGCCACTGCTAACTGAAAATCTTCTGCAGGGACATACAGAGTTGTACCGGAGCTACCCTCCACAACCCGACATCCCTCGACCGGACCACCTTCTCCCCAGCGCTGCAGCCGAAGCGAAGAGGGCTCAAGCAACTGAGGCTCTGCCCGGCAGCGAGTCCACTGAAGGCGGAAGCCCCCTGGCAGAAAGGGAAGCTGAGGGGGAGGTGAGGAGGAACAACTCCCCCGGACCATCCGTATAGTTGACCGAAACGCTGCCTTCGGTCCCACAGGGTCGTCGGGTTGTGCGGAAACGGAAAGCACACATAGTCGAGTCCTCCAGGTATGAAGATGTTGCCTTGTTGAGTTGTCATGTATCAGTATTGTTGCACTCTAACACTGTCCTTTTGTAGTCCATCTGCTTCTCCTCCCAACCCCGAGCGCCAAGAGGTGGGAACGGACCCATCGACTACTGCGACAGGAGCGGTTACCATTGCCGTGGCGAGCACCGCACCACCAGCTGATGTGACCCCGCCCCCAGCAACGAGTACCATGGTTGAAACACCACGGGCTCTAAGAGTGAAGAAAGCTGTCATGAAGAAATCTTCACTGTAAGTATAGATCTTGTCTTGCACAATAAATGTTCTGTTCTTCTCGACTTGTGTAATAACATAACTGATTCTGCTCCATTAGGTCTATGAGTGACATGAGGCACAAGTCGAAGCCTACTGCAGCTACCCCAGCCCCCGAGCCATCAGCCCCAGAGGAGCCCATGCCCAAGAAGCCAGCTCCCGAGGCGGACACAATGCTGCCCGACCTACCACCCCCCGAGCCCCAGCAAGCCGAAGCCAGAGCTGGTGGTGAGGAACAAGTCGAGGCCCCTAATGCCGCTCCTGCAGATGGTACAGGTAAGTGTCTGACCGCCCATGGCTAGCTGCTTAGACCGCAGGCATTATGTACTGAATGCATCTTGACTTGCAGGTGCCCAGCAACCATCCACTAAAGAAGCCGCAGGGACCTCAAGGAGCACTGGCAAGCTGCTGATGGCTGGGAGCGGATACCAAAACGTCATCACCACAGATTTGGTGGATGACCCGATTCTGACGGACAACAACATCCGGTACTTCAAGAAGATCTCCAAAGAGATGTACAGTTTTACCCTGGTAAGGCGTGATTATTCTTCTACCAGTGTACGTTGTAGAGTTGCTTGTCCTAATCTTCCCCCTTATGCAAGATGTGATCCAGCACTCATAGAAGAAAACCAAAAAGCTAAAAGCAGTCGTGAGTGGCCACAGGGAGCTCGCTGCTAAGGAAAAAAGCATATCCGAAGAACTAACGAAGAACATTTATCTTCAGAGAGAACTTGACAAGCTGAAGCAAGAGCGGACTCGAGAGACATGGCTCCTCAAGAATGATCTGCGCAATCTCAAAAAAGCCAACTCTGAGCTCCAGGAACAACTCAAGGAACAAAAGAAGGTGCACCAAGGCAAGCTCTTTCTTCCCTCGAGTTCTTTCACTTAACGATTTATCTTGGATTCTGAAAGTACCTTCACCGTAGAGCTTAGGAAAATCTTAACATATAAAGAAGAGCTGCTTACTGACGTGAAGAATATGCTGTATCACCATACAGATGATGTCAAGAAGCTGCAGAAGGTAATCACCGACACTGAACAACAGTTCGCTGATTGCCTTCAGCAGAACAAAACGCTGGGCGAGGAGAAGGAACAGCGGCAGAAGGAGCTGGAGGACCTCAGGGGGGCCGCCCAGAAGCTTGTGGACATGGTGGACCCACAAGAAGACGAAGAAGCAGGCGAGTGGCCCTTGCTGGAGCGACTTCTCGAAGCACCGAAGAAGGTCGTCAAATTCCTCACTGAAGCCCCGGTCGCGTGTGTCAGCCACGCTCTTTCGTTTGTAAAATCCTTTTGGCCGGAGGCTCGACTAGAGGCGTTTGTGCAGGGTGTGGTAGCAGAGTGCTCCGAAGAACAATTCAACGAGTACCTCCAAGAAGCCCAACCTGTAGCAGAACAAATAGTAAAAAGTGTACTGCAGGATTGAGATTTAAAAACAAGTACTCGTTTCCTTGTATATATTTTTATTTGATGTCTCCACTTGTATGTGCCTTAACTGAGTTGTCATCCAGGTTTAAAGGCTAAGTAGTGGACACTGCCCCGGGTGCAGCGACCCTGGAAGTAGTCGTAGTAGCTCCGAGTAGGAACCCATCCAACAAGTTAGGTATAACCCGAACGAGCAGGTCTAACCAGTTAGGAAAGAACGCGAGCATCATCGCGTGACTGTCGTGCTTATGGCAAGAAAATCAAAACTACCCCGATTGCAACAACTCTGGGCGTAGTCGAAAGTGCTCCTCACGTGAACCCATCCAACAAGTTAGGTATAAACCAATCGAACGGATCAAACTTGTTGGGAAAAATACGATCATCATCACGAACGACCATCAAAGGTCATGGCGAAAGTCGATTCATATAAAGCATGAACGTGACCACAGCCTCCATCCAAACTTATAACAGGAAGTCGATAAAACATGAACGTGGCCGTAGCCTCCGTCAAAACTCATGACAAGAAGTCGATAAAATGTGAACGTGGCCGTAGCCTCCGTCAAAACTCACGACAAGAAGTTGATTTATATAAAACATGAACGTGGCCGTAGCCTCTGTCTGTTAACAGAAAAATTTTCATTCCAAATTTTGTGACACGTAGCCTCCAAATTGATTCGGAAGAAAAAAGGCCGCCTAGGCGTCTAGAGAACAGCTATCCCCGCATGCTTCCTCATGGGTAGAACTTGCGCTGGTTCTGAATGTTCCAAGAATTCGGGACATCTTGGCCCTCGGGGTATTGTAGTCGATACGACCCTGGCCTTGTAACCTGCTTGACGATGAACGGACCTTCCCACTTTGAGTTGAGCTTATGTAAGCCGGACTCGTCTTTGATGCGGCGTAGGACCAAATTGCCTATACTGAATGACCATTCCCTTACGTAGGGATCGTGATATCGCCGGATCCCCTGCAGGTATCGAGCTGACTGAACAAGAGCGGTGCAATGAGCCTCTTCGACAGAGTCGAGTTCCAACTGCCTAGCTTCATCTGCCTCGCCTTCATTGTACATTTCAACCCTTGGGGATTTCCATATGATGCCGGTCGGCAAGATAGCTTCAGAGCCGTAGACGAGGAAGAATGGTGTTTGTCCTGTGGCTTTGGATGGCTGAGTCTTGAGCCCCCAGACGATTTGTGGCAACTCGTGTATCCATTTTCCTTCTTTCTTGCTGTTTTCATCATAGAGTCTTTTCTTGAGGCCATCAATTATCATGCCGTTCTCCCTCTCGACTTGACCATTGGCCCTTGGGTGTGCAATAGAGACATATTTGACCTCGATGCACGCATTTTCATAGAACTCGCAGAACTGGTTGGCCGTGAAGTTTTATCCCAAGTCCGTGATGATGGTATTCGGGAAGCCGAAGTGATGCAAGATATCGGAGATGAAATCAACAACTCGATCTGGAGTGAGCTTGGCTATTGGCTTGTACTCAATCCACTTGGTAAACTTGTCGATAGCCACCAATACATGGGTGAAACCGCCTGGCGTCATTGTGAAGGGCCCAACCATATCAAGGCTCCAGCAAGCAAACAGCTAGGATGGCGGTATGGTGATAAGACTGTGAGCTGGGATGTGAGATTGCTTGCCAAAGAATTGACAGTTTTGGCATCTCCGCACAAGGTCCTCAGCATCGGACACTGTAGTGGGCCACCAGAAGCCAGCTCTGTATGTTTTCCCCACCAGCGTTCTTGAAGCTACATGGTTGCCACAAACGTCCTCATGTATCTCCCGCAGAATGTCGTAGCCATCTTCTTTCGTGACGCACTTCATGAGCACCCCTGATTGTGCGCCATGCCGATAGAGCTTACTGTCGACTAGGACGAAACCCTTACTTCTGTGCATGACACGAGCTGCCTCTGCACTTCTTGTGTCCATCCCCGCTGGTAGTCTTTGATCCCGGATAAAATCGATATAAGCCTCTCTCCAGTCCTCTCCAAGCATCATAACCTCCCGATCTGGCTATTGAAGACCCGTATCGGTGGTTGCCTGGGGTAAGGACTTGATGGATGGCTGCTTTAACTCCTGGATGAAGACTCCCGCTGGAACCTGTGCACGAGTAGACCCCAGCTTCGATAGTATATCTGTGCCAATATTATGCTCCCGAACCATATGATGAACCTCCAGGCTAGAAAACTTGTTTTCCAGCTTGCGCACCTCTTGAACATAAGCGTCCATCATCTCCTTGTTGCAGTCCCACTCTTTGTTGACTTGCTGGACGACTAGAAGTGAATCACCATATACAAGAAGTCGCTTGATGCCTAGTGATATCGCCAAACGGAGCCCGTGAAGGAGTGTTTCATACTCGGCTTGATTATTGGATACCTCCCAAAGGATCTAGAGGACATAATTTAGTTGTTTGCCTCTTGGAGAAATTTCCAGCACCACCGCAATCGAGCTGAAGAGACCCATCGAAGTAGATGGTCCAGTGCTCTGGCTTGTCGACTGGAGTTGGAATTTGGTTCTCTCTCCACTCAGCCATAAAATCGACTAGAGCTTGAGACTTGATTGCAGTGCGTGGCTTGAAGTCAATAGACAAAACCCCCAGTTCCACTGCCCACTTTGATATACGCCCCGTGGCATCTTGATTATGGAGAATATCCGCCAACAAAAAATCCGTAACCATAGTAATCTTGTACTCGTCGAAGTAATGGCGCAACTTTCTTGATGTAATCAGAATTGCATATAAAAGTTTCTGAACTGTTAGGTATCGTACCTTGGATTCGGAGAGTACCTCGCTAACAAAGTACACAGGCCTCTGCACTCCAAATGCATGGCCTTCCTCACTGCGCTCGACTACAATAGCACTGCTGACAACATGAGTTGTTGCCGCAATGTAGAGTAGTTGATATTCTCTCGGCAATGGTGTTGTAAGGACCGGAGGAGACTAAAGGTGATGCTTCAGGTCTTGCAAGGCTCGCTCGGCCTCCTCCATCCACTGGAACTTGTCTTGGCATTTCAGGAGCTTGAAGAAGGGTAGTCCTCTCTCCCCGAGCCGGGAGATGAACCTGTTCAGGGCTGCCATACAGCCTGTTAGCTTCTACACATCTTTGATTGTGGCCGGAGCCCCCATATCAGTGATGGCCGAAATCTTCACAGGGTTGGCTTCAATACCCTGGTTGCTGATGATGAACCCGAGCAATTTCCCTGATGGTACTCCGAAAATGAATTTAGTTGGGTTGAGCTTCCACCGAAACTTGCGTAGGCTGCTGAACATCTCTTCCAAGTCTGCAATCAGGCCATCGGGATTCCTGGTCTTGATGACCATGTCATCCACGTAGGCTTCAACATTCCGATGCAGCTGATCAGCAAAGCATATCTGAATAGCGCGCTGATAGGTTGCTCCTGCATTTTTCAACCCGAAAGATATAGTTTTGTAGGCGTAAGTCCCAAACAGGGTGATGAACACGGTTTTGATTTGATCCTCCTCCTTGAGTGCAATCTGGTGATATCCTGAATAACAATCAAGGAAACAGAGGAGTACACAACCCACCGTTGAGTCGACGACTTGATCAATGCGCGGCAGCCCGAAGTGATCCTTTAGGCAATGCTTGTTGAGATCGGTGTAATCAACGCACATTCTCCATTCATTATTCTTTTTCCTTACAAGGACGGGATTAGCTACCCACTCTGAATGAATCACTTCTTTAATGAATCCAGCCACGAGGACTTTAGCTATTTCCCATTTAATTGCTTCACGCTTGTCGTGAGCAAATCTTTGAAGGCGTTGCTTTTTGGGCACAGCCTGTGGGTGTACATTCAGACTATGCTTGATTAGTTCCCTAGGCACCCCTGGCATATCCGCTGGTTTCCACGTGAATATGTCTCGGTTAGCCCGAAGGAAACTGACGAGCGTGAGTTCCTATTTCTCATCTAAGCCCGCGCCGATGACGGCGGTCTTGGATGAGTCACCCTCCTGTAGCTGGATCGACTTGAGGGCCACGTCACCAGTCGACTAGATGCTCGACTTGCTGGCCTTTCTTGAAGGGATCTCCAGTCCGGCTTGGGAGAGCTGCTGCACGGCCGCGAGTACTTCCACTGAAGCATCTGGCACACACGTAGTCGAAGCATATTGGATCGCCTCCTAGTTGTAATCATATGACTTCTTCAAGTCACCTCGGAGAGTGAGTACTCCACTTTGTCCTGGCATCTTGAGAAGTAGATAAACATAAAGCGGCACTGCCATGAATTTAGCGAGTGTCGGCCGGGCCAGTATGGCATGATAAGAAGATTCGAAGTTAGCAACTTCGAATTTAATGAACTCGGTACGGTAGTTCTCCCTCGTGCCGAAGGTGACTGGAAGAACCACCATGCCAAGTGGGTGTGCCGCATTACCTAGGACAATGCCGTAGAGAGGAGACTTGCTTGGAACCAGCATGTCTGTGAAGTCCAGACCCATCTTTCTCAAACTGCTGGCGAAGATGAGGTTGAGACCACTCCCGTCATCGATGAGCACCTTGGTAAGCCTGACTTCTGCCACCACCGGATCTAGGACCAGGGGGAACTTATCGGGCTCCGAGAAACTTGTCCACTGATCATCACGGGAGAATGAGATGGGAACCTCTGACTAACGGAGTGGTCGCGGTGCCGCTGGCTCAACGAACATGATCTCCCGAAGAAGCAGTTTTTGTTCCCGCCTGGAACCGAAGTCTCCATCTCCCCCGAAGATGATGTTGATGGTCTTTGGAGCATCCTGGAACTTCGCGTTGTGCGCTTGGTCCCCTGGGTCATCGTCTTTGAGTTCTTTGTCCACTGGCTTCTTGTTCTTCTTGCCACCACCGGGATTGCTGAACGTCCTCATGAGGTGGTAGCAATCAATTGCCGCGTGATTGGCACCTGGATGCCATGGGCATTTCTTCTGTAGGAGCTTCTTGAACTCCTCCTGCGTCGTTGACTTCTTGCCTCGCGAGGGACTATCCACAGCCACAATGAGATCATCTGGCTTGCGGTTGTCATTTGGATGCCTCAGGTTGGCATCATTGCGCCTTGGGAACCGCTCCCGCATCTTCTCTTCCTGCTCAGACCAGTCGTGCATCATGTCACGAAGCCCCGCAATAGTTTTCGGTCTGTTCTGCTCGAAGTCTCTGTAGATGCCTGGGTTGGTGATGCCGTTGTAGAAGCAGTCGATGATGTCTTCCTCCGAGACATTCGCAATGGTAGCACGGACATCGAAGAAATAGCATGTATAGGACCATAGGAGCTCGTTACGTTCCTGTTTACATTGAGCAAGATCATGAGGAGTACCTGCGCGAGTGATCGCTCCTGGAAGTTGTCGATGAAGACCTTCTTGAGCCGCTCCCAGGAGTCGATCGAGTTGTTGCTGAGGCTCTCCAACCACGTGAGCAGTGCAGGGTGATATGAACGGGGGTGCCCGATCTTCCGTCAGGTGATGGAAAACTCATTTTGGTCGGAATGCGACACACCGATCCGGCTTCAAGTCAGCAACTCGAACCCCGCAATCTTAGCACCACAACTCCTCTGGTTATCAACCGTAGTCACAATCTGGTTGACCTCGCCGAGAAGGCTAATCCCTGCCTGCGAAACGAAGAACACAAGCAAGAACTCGAAAGACACGCAGCACTCAAATTGAAGTGACAACTGCAGATGATTGATTAAGCTCGAAAGTTGGGGTTCTACAAACCGAAGGACGGCGACTGTTCAAAGACAGATTGATCTAAAGCAAAACCCAAACCCTAATGAGGGTGGTGGCTACTGAGATATAGGGAATAGGGGCATGGCTTCCCCCTGGACGCGCCCCTAATGGGCTCAACAAAGATACACGGCCCAAAGGCCAAAATACGATGTCGCAGCACCGGAACAGAATCTGGACGCCAACTTCCTCGGACAATTTCCGACGACTCAGAAAGAGTTTGAACCTGAAACCAACGCCAATAGAAGCTCCATGAAATTATCTTTCCGTCCATATGTGGATCGTCGAATTCGGACTTCAGATGTGGCCTGGGCGTCCAATTTACATCAGGCTGCTCCTGGACTCCGAGATGGACTCGAAGTTAAATTGGATTGGGTCTCCATGTGGCTTGGCGGCCCTTGCTGTTCCTCCACACCTCCATGCTCCTTTCCATGTGTTCCCTGGACCTCTCCTTGGTTCCTAATCATATTGTAAAAACTAGGTAGCAAACCATTCTCACAATTATTAACAGATACGCTTAGGAGCGAGCTCACCTCTAAATTTAATTGTCGCGCGCGAGCTCTTGTGATTGGAACTTGAATGGTTTGAATGTCCAGCGAAGGAGCCTCTTGTATATCCGTAGGAGTGATGTCCTCATCATCCTCCCCCTCTTGAATCGGAGTCGTCCTCGACTCAAGCACATCCTCTTCTCCCAATTAAGGTTTCAAATCTGAAATGTTAAATGTGGGACTAACCCCGAACTCGGGAGGCAACTCAAGTTTGTATGCATTATCATTAATTTTCTCAAGTATTTTGAATGGACCATCAGCTCTTGGCATTAACTTAGACTTCCTCAAATCTGGAAAACGTTCTTTTCGCAAGTGCAACCACACAAGATCACCCGGTTCAAGCTTTAATTCTTTCTTACCTTTGCTACCAGCAACTCTATATTTTTCAGTCATCTTTTCAATATTTTGCTTAGTTGTTTCATGTATTTTCAATATAAATTTAGCACATTCTTTAGCCTCACTATGAATTCGCTCACTAGTAGGCAAAGGTAAAATATCAATAGGAGCGCGGGGTTAAAACCATACACTACCTGAAAAGGACCTACCTTGGTGGTAGAATGTGTTGCTCTATTGTATGCAAACTCCACATGAGGCAAACATTCTTCCCACAGCTTCAAATTCTTTTTTAAAACAGCCCTCAACATGGCCCCCAAGGTACGGTTCACCACCTCTGTTTGTCCATCAGTTTGCGGATGACAAGTGGTAGAAAATAACAATTTTGTACCCAACTTGTTCCACAAAGTACGCCAGAAGTGACTCAAAAACTTCGCATCACGATCTGAAACAATAGTAGAAGGCATACCATGCAAGCGTACAATCTCTTGGAAAAAGAGGTCAGCAATATGAACAGCATCATCACTTTTATGACATGGTATAAAATGTGCCATTTTAGAAAACCGATCCACCACAACAAAAACGCTATCTCTCCCCCTCTTAGTCCTAGGCAATCCTAACACAAAATCCATAGAAATATCCGACCAAGGAATAGAAGGAACAGGAAGAGGCATATACAAACCATGTGGATTCAAGTGTGACTTAGCCTTTTGACATGTAGTGCAGCGACTCACGAACCTCTGAACATCTCGCCTCATCTGTGGCCAAAAGAAATGGTGGGCCAACACATCCAACGTCTTTGTGGCCCCAAAGTGGCCCATCAAACCTCCACCATGTGCTTCCTGCAACAAGAGAAGACGAACGGATCCAACTGGAATGCATAGGCGGTTAGCTCTAAACAAATACCCATCATTCAGCACATATTTATTCCAAGCACGACCCTCTTTACAATGCAGGATCACATCTTTAAAAGCAGCATCAAGTTCATACTGTCCTTTAATCGACTCAAGTCCAAAAATGCGACAATCCAGTTGAGACAACATGGTGTAACGACGAGACAAGGCATCAGCAATAACATTATCTTTCCCTTTCTTGTGTTTAATGATGTATGGAAAAGATTTAATAAATTCAACCCACTTGGCATGTCTACGGTTCAGTTTATTTTGCATGCGAAGGTACTTAAGTGATTCATGATCAGAATGAATAATGAATTCCTTAGGCCATAAATAATGTTGCCACGTCTCTAGAGAACGAACAAGAGCATAAAATTCTTTATCATACGTGGAATAATTCAGAGTAGGCCCACTCAATTTCTCACTAAAATAAGCAACAGGTTTACCTCCTTGCATCAACAAGCCACCAATGCCAACGCCACTGGCATCACATTCAAGCTCAAAAGTCTTACCAAAGTCAGGAAGTTGCAGCAAGGGCGCCGAAGTAAGCCGCGCTTTCAAAGTATCAAAAGCGTTATCTTGTGCTGGGCCCCAATGGAAATAAACACCTTTCTTCGTCAACTCATGTAGTGGGGCAGCAATGGTGCTGAAATCTCTCACAAAACGCCGATAGAACCCTACAAGACCAAGAAAACTTCGCACCTGTGTAATAGTCTGAGGAGTAGGCCAGCTCCTAATGGCATCAATCTTTGCACCATCCACTTCAATGCCCTGAGGAGTCACAACATAGCCAAGAAAAGCAACTCGATCGGTGCAAAAAATGCACTTCTGAAGGTTAGCATACAAGCTCACCGCTCTCAAGGCGTCAAAAATAGCACGTAGATGATCCAAATGTTCCTCATGTGACTTGCTATATATCAAGATATCATCAAAATAAACCACCACAAATTTACCAATGAAAGCACGTAAAACCTCATTCATCAAACGCATGAAAGTGCTAGGTGCATTAGTTAAACCAAAAGGCATCACTAACCACTCATATAAACCAAATTTTGTCTTAAAAGCAGTTTTCCATTCATCACCCAACTTCATGCGAATCTGGTGGTATCCACTACGCAAATCAATCTTTGTAAAAATTATAGCGCCACTTAACTCATCAAGCATATCATCTAACCGAGGTATAGGATGACGGTATCGAATAGTTATGTTGTTAATGGCTCTACAATCTACACACATGCGCCATGTACCATCTTTCTTAGGAACCAAAAGCACAGGTACAGAACAAGGACTAAGGCTCTCACGCACATACCCGCGGTCCAAAAGCTCTTGGACTTGTCGCTGAATCTCTTTAGTCTCCTCGGGATTGGTCCTGTAAGCTGCTCGGTTGGGCAAAGACGCTCCCGGAATCAAATCAATTTGGTGCTCAATACCTCTCAAAGGTGGCAACCCTGGTGGGAGCTCATTTGGAAACACATCCTCATACGCCTGCAAAATGTCAGCGACCGCAGGAGGCAAAGTGCTAGCTATATCACGAATAGGACATAAAGCATCCTTACATATCAAAGCATAGCACACAGTAGAAACATCCATATCATGTAGATCAGATTTGGTTACAAGCATATTATGAGTTTTCAATTTAATAGCGGCCTGGGTTGCAACTGGGGCAGCAACATCAGGTGAAGCAAGTCGTTCTTTATCAGCTTGTACAATTTCAGCAGGGGTCATTGGGTGCAAAGTGATTTTCTGGCCCTTATACATAAGTGTGTATGTGTTACTTCTACCATGGTGGACAGCATCATTATCAAATTCCCATGGACGACCCAACAAAAGCGAACATGCGTCCATGGGTACCACATCACAATCTGCATAATCAGAATATGGACCAAGAGAAAAATGCACCCGTGCAGTTTGATTTACCTTAACCTTACCCGAGTCGTTTAGCCACTGAACATGGTAAGGATGTTGATGAGGACGTGTGGCTAAACCCAACTTCTGGACCAAATCAGCACTAACCAGGTTGTTGCAGCTACCTCCATCAATGATTACACGTGCACGCCGATCGTGGATCACAAATAAAATCTGGAACAAATTATGGCGTTGCATCTTGTCTGCCTGTCCCAATTGTGTACTGAGGACACGGTGGACAATACAAATCCGCTGAGAGCCCGCATCACCCGCACTCAATGAAAGACCCTCATTAGAAGGTGGGACCTCTTCAGTGTCGTCCTCAGTATCCGAAGTACTGACGTAGCCACCATCAGCAGTGGCAATGTATGTCCGCTTGCTTGGACATTCTCGAATCACATGGCCAAAGCCCTGACAACGATGGCACTGAATGCCAGAGGAAGAGCGCGCGGCTGGTGAAGCACTCTTGGTCTATTCCTGCACACGAGACTTACCATCGGCGGGCGTGGTTGCTGGAGCTGGTGACACCGCCGTGGAAGGTCCTTTGGGAGTAAAAGATTTGGGCATGTAGGATCTGTTGGAGGTGCTCCTGCTCTGAGGTGGTTGCTGCTGTTGTTGTTGTCGTCCCTGCAATTCTTTTTCTGCAAGCATAGCAAGCTGGAACAACTGGTTGGTGGTAGTAAAAGATTTATAGTCAACAATGTCCTGAATTTCACATTTCAAACCACCATAAAAACGACACACTTTATCCTCAGCATCCTCAACTACACCACATCGAACCATGCCCTTTTGAAGCTCTGCATAATACTCCTGAACAGACATATCACCCTGATCTAAACGTTGTAATTTCTTACGCATATCACGCTTATAAGATGCCGGAACAAAACGATCACGCATTGCTATCTTAAGCGCATCCCATGAATCAGGTTGTATATTTAATTGAGCACATTCTTGCCACCAGATTATAGCAAAATCTTTAAATTCACTAGTGGCTTGTCTAACCCTATGTTGGTCAGGAACAAGATGGGAAGCAAATTTTTGTTCAACAGTCATCTCCCAATCTAAATATTCCTCTGCATCATAATGACCATGGAAAGAAGGTATGGAAAATTTGACTTTGGCATAAGGATCATCATTACCTGTAGTGCGCCGATGTTTGGGTCCTCCCATACCTGTTTTATTCTTGCGAAGACGGTGACGACGGACCTTCTCCGCACGAGTCTTAGCCATATCAGGCTCGCCATCAGACCCAAAAATGATGTCATCATCATCCTCTAGCCAGTCATCATCGTCGTCTTTGCTCTTGGAAGGGTGGACTTCAAGATGTTGAACCCTGTCCGTCAGTGTAGAGAGGCGTTTGTTCACCCCCTCAATCGTATGATTGGCCCCTTGGACGTCTTGCGCCACCTTATTTATCTCCTTAGCGAAAAAATCCTTGAGTTCATCCATCATGGCCTGCAATTCACTAGACAAAATAGGTCTGTCGTCCGGCATGGTTAGTGAAACAAAAAGACCCTATGAACTAGGTGGGTTTGTTGGTAGAATCACACCTTCACACGCGTCTTACCAGGTTCTTACTAAGTTCTTACCAACACAAGCGGTGGGATGGTACAACCGGTGGATGGTGAAAAACCTGTGAAAAGAGGGTACCAAGATTGCAAGGGTCCTTCGCTGCACTGAGATGAAGTGTATGTATATGGAGCTGTAGGATAGGCACAATATGTATGTGTATGTGGAACAAAATCGAGTGCAGATGAGCAAAGTTCAATAAATATCCAAAGTACAAGTCACAATTGCTGGCTAAGACGTGTCCTATGTGTAGCACAACAAGTTGGAACAAAGAACAATGGAAGAAACTCACAAAACAATCAGGATGGCAGTACCGTAAATATTGTACTAGCAATGCCAAAAAGGCACTAGTGCAAAGCCTAGTTGTTTTTTATTTTCTTTTTTCAATGATTTTTTTTGATATTTTTCTCAGCACAAGCAACACCAGAATAGGAACCACACCAAGTTTCACCTGAAACAGAGATCAGATGTGGTCTACAGAAAATCAAACAGGTATGCCAAAAAGCGTGCTGGTTGAACTACGACGAAGACAAACCCTAAACCAGCAACACGACTCGACCACGGACACAAACTGAACAAAGCGAGTCTGAAAACGAAATTGCAGAGGCTAAACAAGGGTTCTAGGATAGCGGAAAATTTTTTTTTGTATGGCAATTTTCTGGAGTTATAGGACGATGGAACAAACTAAACTAGGGTAAGCCTGACGGGAATACCTGAGTCTCTGATTACCACTTGATATGAACGGGGGTGCCCGATCTTCCGTCAGGTGATGGAAAACTCGTTTTGGTCGGAATGCAACACACCGATCCGGCTTCAAGTCAGCAACTCGAACCCCGCAATCTTAGCACCATAACTCCTCTGGTTATCAACCGTAGTCACAATCTGGTTGACCTCGCCGAGAAGGCTAATCCCTGCCTGCGAAACGAAGAACACAAGCAAGAACTCGAAAGACACGCAGCACTCAAATTGAAGTGACAACTGCAGATGATTGATTAAGCTCGAAAGTTGGGGTTCTACAAACCGAAGGACGGCGACTGTTCAAAGACAGATTGATCTAAAGCAAAACCCAAACCCTAATGAGGGTGGTGGCTACTGAGATATAGGGAATAGGGGCATGGCTTCCCCCTGGACGCGCCCCTAATGGGCTCAACAAAGATACACGGCCCAAAGGCCAAAATACGATGTCGCAGCACCGGAACAGAATCTGGACGCCAACTTCCTCGGACAATTTCCGACGACTCAGAAGGAGTTTGAACCTGAAACCAACGCCAATAGAAGCTCCATGAAATTATCTTTCCGTCCATATGTGGATCGTCAAATTCGGACTTCAGATGTGGCCTGGGCGTCCAATTTACATCAGGCTGCTCCTGGACTCCGAGATGGACTCGAAGTTAAATTGGATTGGGTCTCCATGTGGCTTGGCGGCCCTTGCTGTTCCTCCACACCTCCATGCTCCTTTCCATATGTTCCCTGGACCTCTCCTTGGTTCCTAATCATATTATAAAAACTAGGTAGCAAACCATTCTCACAATTATTAACAGACACGCTTAGGAGCGAGCTCACCTCTAAATTTAATTGTCGCGCGCGAGCTCTTGTGATTGGAACTTGAATGGTTTGAATGTCCAGCGAAGGAGCCTCTTGTTTATCCGTAGGAGTGATGTCCTCATCACAGGGTCCAAAGCCATCGGGAAGTAGACGACCTTTGTGATGTTGGAGCCCCCTACGACTTCAATAGCGGTGGAGTTGCAACGTAGCCATTGCTGAGGAGCTTGCTTGCCATTGTACTTGGTGATGCCGATCGGCTTGAAGCCCTCAGGGTACTTGTAACTGCTAAACCGTGTAGAGAAAGCTGGAAAACGGTCGCTGCAGTCAGTGCCCTCTGTCTCGACTACTTCACGCTCCTTGCGGCTGGAATCGATCACAGACTACGCATCGCGCCCTTCATTGATTCGCTGGCGCAGGTCTTCTGGAGGAGGCCGATGATTGGCCTATCACGGATTACCCCCTGGAGGTGGCTGCTGCCTCCAGCCAGGGGCCTGACTCCCGCGACCGTTGTCGTTATTGCTGCGCTGAGGTCGGGGATGGCCGCCTGCCGTTTGACTATGAGCTTGGCTTCAGCTTTCGCCCACGCGTTCCTCCCTGAGGGTAGACGCCAAGTTTTGTTGATCAAGCTGAATCCAAGCCCTCTGCGCGTAACGAAGTGCTTGACGCATGTTCGGATTGTTACTGCACTCGAGTATGGCCTTAACCCTGGTGTGACACCCCAGGTATATGGGAGCCAGACTTAGTGCATTGAGTGTAGGATGTACTCTTGTGTGCCAATTAAGGATAAAATGTTAAGGTGTTTTCTGTAATTCTAGAAAAATATAGGGTTTAGTGTAAAAAATGTGTGTGGGAGTGGATAATTTTGAAATATAGGAAGGGCTATTTTGCAAATGATGCTTTTACTTTTAAACCACTGTAAAGAGGGAAAACAAATCAAGGAGTTGTTTGAAATGTAAAAGTTAAATAGGTTTTAAAAGAAATTTGACTAGTTGTTTAGTTTTTAAATTAACCTTGAAACCTCAACTCTTCTGAAGGTGAACCCTAAAGCAAAAGTGTAGAACTTTTTATTCTCTACACTTTTGGTTTTTGGAACATTTTCATTTGAGCTCTAGTTTAAAAGTTACTTAAGCTTTACAGAGAGCCCCCTAAACTTTTGAACATTTGCAACCGGGTCCCCGTCGTCCACCTCCAGCTGCTCTGCTCTGCTCTGCCGCTCGCCGCTGACACCGCCGCTTAACTCCGGCGACCTGCTCCGGCCGCCACCTGCCCCCGCGCCGCTCGCCAGTGCCACCTCCACCTTCAGCGCACCTGCCCCGCCGCTTGCCAGGCCCTGGTGGCCATTTTTCGAGCCGCCACGCCATCTCCGAGCACGCCACGGCCGCCACGATGTCGCCGGCGTCCAGCTCCTGCTCGCCGCCCTCCCGAGCCTTCCCAAGTGCATAAGTAGCTCCGTGGTCTCCTGCTCGAGTCCTTTTACCACCTCCCCGAGCCCAACTCCACCTCGGCTTCCGTCTCCCGCGCCTCACCGCCGTCCGCCATTGCGCCGCCGTTCGGCCTCGCCGTCGGCAGCCTCCTCCAGCGCCTCCCACGCTCGGCCTTGACCTCCACCAGCACCACCTCATCCTCCTGAAGCTCATCGTGCCGGCCATTTTCCAATTCCCCCACCGGAGACGCCTGCCCACGAGCACACCGCCGCTCCTCCGCCGCCGCAGCTCGGCCTCATCGCCGTCCCACTGCTCCGCCGCCCCCTAACCCCTGCCAAGTGGAGCAACAGCACTACATCAACCTCACGAAGCTCTCCAGGCACTCCTCGACTACTTCCCGACTCTCCAGTCACCGGAACGCCGCCACCGAGCTTCCAGCCGCCGCCGCCGCCTCTGTCCACCGTCGCGCCGTCGCTACAGCCCCTTCCCCGCCCAACTCCGACCACCCACGTGACCGCTGTAAGCCCCTGAGCATTTCCCCTCACTTTCCCTTCGCTGCCGGTGAGTTATCTCGCCGGAATCGCTCGCCGTCGATGTGACCCCGAGAGGAAAGCCGGCCAGGGACTCGATTGCTTGAGTTTAAAACTTTCCAGGGGCCTGTTTGTAAAGAATCAGTACCCTTTTCCATTTTTTCCTTTTCAGCCAACTTTGCAAATTCATAAGATATCGTAGAAAAATCCAAAAATAACAAAACCTGTACTGTTGTGTTCATAAAAATGAGTTCTACAACTTTTGTTACTAAGACGTAGTGTGAAAGCATCTGATTTTGAAGTTATTTAAATGTTTTCAAAAAGGGATCTTTTATTTATAACTTATGTGATTTAAATTTATTTCCTGCAATTCTTGGTCATTAGTTAGCTTAAGTAGTGTTAGTTTTGTAAGAAATATCCAAGACCAATACAAGTTTGTAAATTAAATAATTTCAAGATTAGTTAAAATAAGTTCAAACAACTAAGATTTGAGTATAATAAATGTTAAATATGTTTAAACCTATGTTTAGAAATAATTTGCCTTAGTTTGTGATTTTTGTTTAAGGACAAATACTTACTGTGTAACGAGCTTGTCATTTGTTGTGATGTTGGATGTGTGTGATTTGTTAAATTCCAACTTTATGGTGAAGAAAAGACTTAATATGTTGGCACTAAAAATCAATCCTTGCATATCATGTAGACTCGCCGACACTTGAAGACGGAGACTACGAGTTGATCTTGGAACCCGAACCCGGGCTATCTGAAGACTCCGTCCAAGTTACTGAAGAAGTGACTGAAGCCCCGAACCAACGTTCGAAAGTTTTTAACTCATCTGACCCTAGCTTCACTTCTGAAGGCAAGCCCCGGAGCACATCCCAATATTTTTCAAGCTATTTCAAATTTAGTATTATATTATATATTTTGCATTACGTCTAGGATTTGAGATGAAACCCTAGTTGCATGATATCATAGGATACCAATGTGTTGTACCCAAGTCCTTATCGCTTAGATGCTCTACTAAATAGGACCGGTAAAAGTTGAGTGATTTCCTGTCACTCGCGCGATATAGGAGTTGCTTGTTTACAATTCTGCAACCACTATAAGGATGACGGACAGGGTCATGTGTTGTATCATGACCTGGAAGTTACCCTGTCTGTTTTGATAAAAGCTTTAAGGTCGAAATGTGTGGTAGTGGTGGCTAAGCTTTTGAAAGTACTAGCCACATGCCGTGAAATATGGTAAGCGGTAAGCCTAGTAACCGATCGGCCCGGCAAGTGGACATACCTCCCACCACTCGTATTTTGGTTTTTCTTATTACTCGATTCGACGTGTGGGAATACGTGTTGCAAGGGCAACCAGGAGTACGGGTTTGTAGTCGCGCTACAGCCGTACGTCCTGCACACATTGGGTGTGCGTATGGTCATGCAGTCGCTTGTGGTGGCTCTGATCCACGAGTCGGAATGAAAGGTAAACGGTTGCTTCGGAACGACCCTATGGTGTTCCAAGCGTGTGTGTTAGGTTTACCTTGCAAGGGTTGAATCTCGATTCAGAATCGTCCGCCTCTCACGAAGATTGAGACTGCTTATTCCTTTTACCACATAGAGTAAAAAGTGTAATTGATGATGGAAGAATCTTGATGATTGATAATCTCTATCTTGCTTGTTTAGTATAGATGCTTACCTAGAATGGTTAATCAAGCTAGAATCTGAAAGCTAAAACTTGAAGTAGATTATACTCTTTGTTGCTTTTCAGCTGAAAAATAAACCCAGAACTTTATATTGCCTTCATGAGTCTAGTTACGGGCTAAAAGTATACCCAATTCCGGGTAAGCCTTGCTGAGTATTAGTATACTCAGCCTTGCTAGAACTGCTTTCAGGTATGCCGGTTGAGAACCAGGTTGATAGTGCGTCCTGCCCTTTTGCTGTTCCACCTGGTTGGTCCGTGGAATGGGAATCGTCCCCGGCCAGCATCGACCCCTCGGAGTGACACCATCGACTGGGCTACGCATGGTGCTACTGATGGCGACGCTGTTAGTCGCGTTATCTTTTCGCTATGGCTTTGGTCAACGGGTGTTTACCCGTTGCTATTAAATAACCCTGTGTTTATGTTGCTCCAGTCAGGGCTGGAGAAAAACTGGTTTGTAATAATACTGCTTGCTATGTGATAAAGGCTTGTACTGTAATATACCTGGAGTTCTTCTTGTATGGGTATGACCTACTTCGATCCTGTGTAACCGTGGTTGCATCGGGCGGTGACCCGACAGACCCATGGGTTATTCCGTTTGAAGTGCATTTGAGATCATCATGTCCTTGTAAATGATGACTAGTGCACTTGAGCCGGAATAATTCAGACGGTTCTGCCTCAGCTGGTATCAGAGCTGTAGGTTTAACCTACACTCTATACAGGATACAAGAGGAGGTCCAGGGATAGTACAGTGCTTAAGAATGATTTCAGAATAAAATTTGGTATAACAAAGGAATTTACGAAAAGGCGTTGGATTCGCTAAGGTTGTGTGCCTAGTTCGTAGAGCCCTAAGGGTTAGGTTGGGGAAACTACTAGGTGACTACTAGTTATTATACTAGGTTTCTAACTACCAGCACTACTTTATGCAAAAACTTAAATTTATGTACAATTCAACCTTATATTCTGTAACGACATCTTCGATGGTGAGGTAAGGAGGTAAGGATCCTCAGCCAACTGAGGGAGCTTGGCCTTCCCGTCGGTGATGCGAACCGAACGCTGTTTCTCAAGCAGTGGCCTACTTGAGATGCTGCCAATGTACCAACTTCGGTTGACTACATTGGGAGTATATGGTTCGGCGCAGGGTATGGCGATCGCTGTTCATACCCCCGCATTTTGCGGTACCCCCGTGAATACGTTATTCCATAACGTATGTTAACGTCGTCTGTACGGCGGTAATTGTATAGATGTTGTTTCTATAGTGAACAGTAATGTTTGGGGACGCTTTCATGACATGCTAGCATGAAAGGTTCATTATTATGGTTTTCTGCAGGTACACTAACCACGAGTAATAGGCTTGCGAATAGGAAGAATGACTAGTTATATAGGGAGAGACGTATAAATATGTCACCGAAATTAACTTCGTAAGTCCAAAGTTTAATTGGCAAGTATGTGTTGGTGAGGTCGAGTAGAACCGTGCATGCATAATAAATCTAATCGAATGTCTTGTCTGAGTGCTTGGCTAAGAACTTTTGAAGAGTGGTCTATCCCAGATACAAATTTGTCACAATCCTTTAGACAGCCATCGGGTTCAGTATCTTCCCATTGTTTTTCTATCATCAAGATCTAGGATGTCCTTTTGGTTTCCAATCATTACTTTTATCCAAAACAGTTATCTTAGCACAGTTATCTAATAAAGTCTTCTGCAGAATAGTTGCATTCCAGCCATTTAATCATTTCCTCAGATTCTTGCTCCGTGCTGCTGTATTTTGTATCTTACCATTTGAAATCTTACCTCAGATGGCCGAGACTCCAAATATTCGTTGGGATCGCGAAGGACACGCTCATACCAATGCCTTGCATTGGGAGGGCTTTCCCCGTCTCTTGTGGGAGTCACTTCAGATTTTCGGCTATGACACACCCCCACGTTATGACGGATATGAGTTTATTGAAGCATGAGTTCCTCGGTGTAGGGTGAAGATGACTATTCCGCAGCATCCCTCTCGCTATTTATGGCAACCTGTCACAATTTGTATCACTGGTCACCGTCTTGTGGATACCTTTGAGTCCGCTGCACCTGAGGCTATTCACGTCTTCTGTGACAAACACCCCGAGGAAGTGGCAGCCTACCCGATCGGATTGTTCCCAGCCACAGACCCTCATGACCCCGAATGGACTTTCAGGATCTCTTGCTGCAGTCATCTATTGGGAGATCTGTCTCTTGAGACACTGCAGGTTCTTATCCGGTTCATGAACGTGCAGCATCATTATCAGCTGCTGCAACGTCGAGGCATGAACCAGTTGTCCACCTTAGCTCAAGCTCAACATAGAACTATCACCCAGCAGCTTGATGAGCTAAATGAGCTTCATACTATTCAGAATGCTCAGGTCGACCTGTTGGCCCAGCGTGATGTGATTATCAATAACCTGGAGAACCAGATCCAGGAGAGGGAGACGGTTATCACCCAGCGCAATACCATTGTTGAGTTCCTCCAGGATCAAGTTCAAGATCTCACTATTGAGCTTGATGATGCTGTCAACCATATCAACGAACTTCATGAGCAGCCCATACCACCTGTAGTGCCAGAAGAAAATGAGAGTGAGGAGGAGGAAGAAGATCCAGAGGAAATAGAAGGAGAATCAAGTCTTGACTCCGAACACGGTGATCCTGCTCCAAATCCCCAATCTAATCACTCATCTTCCGGAAGTCTGTCGTCGGTGGGAAACCTCGACGACTATTAGCTCATCACTCTCTTCGCTGTAATAGAATATGTCTAGTGTAGAGTACGATGATCTGATGGGTAGAATAAGTAGCTGTACAGACTAAGAACCACTTGGATGTAATATAACGTGGTGTGCCTTGTACTGAGAGTTGTGGAAGTTGTGTTGTACTATATGTTGAACTGTTTGTTCAGTCATGGAGTTTAAGTTTAATGTCCTGTTGCTGCATACCTTGTCTCCATGTTTGCATGTGATGGACCAACTGAACATATGATATGTATGCCTGATAACAAAAGGAAATAAGCGTGAGTGAACATGATGGATTTTTCCTTTTGTTTCAGATGGTTGGAGCAACATGTGGAACCCCTGAAGGTTTCCGGCCCGACCAGGCCAGCGGTTCGCAACAACCGCCACCTCCGCCACCCAATTCAGCAGAGGTAATGGCTCAGCGGACTGAACTACTGAACCAGCTAGTGAGGGCACAGCTGGGGCACTTTCATCATCAATCCAGAAATCGAGAGGAGAATGCCTCAGCCGGGTATCAGGATTTCTTCGGTACCCAGCCCCCACTATTTCACAAGACTGAAGAACCTCTAGACGCTGATGCATGGCTCCGTACTATAGAGTCCAAGTTTGCTTTACTGTTGGCCCCATGCTCGGAGGCGAACAAGGCCCCCTTTGCAGCACAACAACTCCGTGGTACTGCCCGTATATGGTGGGACCACTATTCTGCGATGCAACCAGATGGCCATGTGATATCTTGGGAAGAATTCAAGGCCGCATTCCGCGCCCATCATATTCCTGAAGGCTTGATTGAGCGCAAGCTCAATGAATTCTTGGCATTAACCCAGGGCACTCGCACTATCATGCAATATGCACAGGTGTTTAATCATCTGTGCCAATATGCGAGCTATCATGCAGACACTGACACCAAGAAGAGAGACCGTTTTCGTCGCAGTCTCAACACCAAGCTTCGGGAACGGCTGAACTTAGCCTGAGCCAACACTTTCAATGAATTGGTCAATATGGCCATCACTCAAGAGGACTGTATCTCAACTCATCGGGCTGAGAAGAAGAGGAAGATTACCCCTGGTCCTTCCGGCACCCAACAATCAAGGTTTAGGTTGGTGCCGCAGTCAACGACGTGACCTCCACCTCGCGCCAATGCACCAGGGAGATGGGTAGCCAGACCCCCCACAGCAGTCCCAGTTTAACCGACAGTCAGCTCCTCCCCAGCAGCAGCAACAGCAGCAAGGCCTCAGGCCCACTTTCCCTCCTGTTGGTCAAGGAAACAACGGCAATCGTTGTTTCAATTGTGGCAGCCCCTCGCATTTCATCAAGAACTGCCCACAACCTAGGAGAGCATTTCAAGGGCAGCCCTCCAACGCAAATAATAAGGGCAAAGGGAAGAAACAGATGGTACAAGTTCGCCAAGGCAGGGTGAACTTCACCGCCATCTCCGAACTTCCCGAGGGCGCTCCTATAATGACGGGTACTTTCACTATCCATTATCAACCCGCCATTATACTTTTTGATTCCGGTGCAACTCATAGCTTTATCAGTTCAAAGTTTGGAGCCAAACTAGGCTTAGAATTGTATCCGGTTAATGGAAGTTATTTGATTGCAACCCCGGGTGGTAGAGTGGCATCCAATCAAATATGTAGAAATGTGCCAATCCAGTTGGGCAGCAATCTGGTGAAAACAAATTTGCTTTTGCTGGATCTAGAAGGGATGGATGTTTTGTTAGGTATGGATTGGATGTCGGAACACCATGTCTCACTCGATATCTCATCCAGAGTAGTGGAGATAGACTCACCCTATCAAGGAACCACCACTCTTTATCTATCACACAGAGGGTGTATCAACTCTTATGCCTATGCGGCAGAAGGGATTAAACTCGAGGCCATTCCTATTGTGTGTGAATATCCGGATGTTTTTCCAGACGATCTACCCGGGATGCCTCCAGATAGGGATGTTGAGTTCATTATCGAGTTACAGCCAGGCATGGCACCTATCTCCAAAAGGCCCTACCGTATGCCCCCTAATGAACTGGCAGAACTCAAAACCCAACTTCAAGATCTTCTTGATAAGGGTTACATTCGTCCAAGTGCTTCACCATGGGGATGCCCATCTCTATTCGTGAAAAAGAGGGACAATAGCCTACGAATGTGCGTAGACTATCGCCCTCTCAATGCGGTGACAATCAAAAACAAATATCCTCTGCCCCGCATTGATATGCTTTTTGACCAGCTAGCCGGAGCCAAGGTATTTTCAAAAATTGACCTTCGCTCCGGATATCATCAAATCAAGATAAGACCTTGTGACATTCCAAAAACAGCCTTTTCTACCAGATATGGACTTTACGAATATCTGGTTATGTCCTTTGGTCTTACCAATGCTCCAGCTTATTTCATGTATCTCATGAATTCAGTTTTCATGACGGAGTTAGATAAATTTGTCGTGGTATTCATTGATGATATCCTTATCTATTCTAAAAACTCTGAAGATCATGCCAAACACCTCCGAATAGTTCTTCAGAAATTAAGAGATCATCGCCTATATGCCAAATTCTCCAAGTGTGAATTTTGGATTGATACAGTAAAATTCCTAGGCCACACTGTTTCTAGCAATGGCATATCTGTGGACCCTAGCAAGGTTCAGGAGGTAATGGATTGGCAGCCTCCTACTTCTGTTCATCAGATCCGTAGCTTTCTAGGTTTGGCTAGCTATTATCATTGGTTCATTCCTGATTTCTCCAGAATAGCCAAACCTATGACCGAGCTACTGAAAAAGGGAATTAAGTTTGTCTGGAGTAAGAAATGCGAAGATGCATTTCACACTTTAAGAGCCCATCTCACTACTGCCCCAGTATTGGCTCAACCGGACAACTCTAAACCCTTCGATGTCTATTGTGATGCTTCAGGCATCGGACTCGGTTGTGTACTCATGCAAAACAACCGCGTCATTGCTTATGCTTCTCGAGCACTCTGACCCCATGAACAAAATTATCCTACCCATGATCTTGAACTGGCCGCTGTAATTCATGCGCTCAAGATTTGGAGACACCATCTCATGGGAATCAAGTGTAATATTGTCACACCCGATTTATAAGAACATAAATCGAGCAATCATATATGCGCCAGGATCAAGTCACGCATATATACAACAGATTATCAAGATATCACAACACATGTCAGGAATAACATTAATATAAATCGTAAATGAATCATAAATGAATTATTTTATTACAACCGAATCAAGAATCGGTTCAAGAGTTGCGGAAGCGCAAAAGAGATACATGAAGAGCTGGGCGCCACAGGGACATCGACTGGGAGACAAACGCCTAGAAGTCGTCGAAGCCGCTGACGTAATCCTCCACGTTGCCGGGCACTGAGCAGCAGTCGAAGATATCCAAAAATAGAACAGAAGAGTAGAGAGACAAGTGTGAGTACAAACTAGTACTCAACAAGTATAACACGAGTATGAGGCTCTAAGGTTGGCTGACTCAACTGCATTAGCTTTTAATCTTGGCAAATTTTATTAAAGCTAATTACTACAAGTGGATGAATTACCATGACCCAAATTGCATAAGAATTAATCAATATTAATTAAGAACTACTGAGAACCATCCAAACCAAAACCACCCGGGGAATCTCCCTAATCAAAGGTTGATAACCCCACTAATCAGACGGAGGATCTGGGCCACTCATGACTGTGAGCACAGCTGATATATCAGTTTTACACTCTCGAGAGGTTGCACAACTTTACCCACAAGTCGTGAGCTACGCTAGTGGTTCATCACACTTCCTTAGGTGAGATGGCTAGCAAGCACACTACGAGACCGTTACAAAGGGCACGTTGGTAAGGTGTAACCGCTAAGGATTCTGGATCAGCGACGATGGGGCCCACCTCCGGGGGTACAAGACATACAGCACAGACCAAGCCGGAGGAGCAGGGACCATTGAAGCTTACCACCCCTCTTGCCCACGCAGGTAAGTTACTCCCGAACCAAAATGACCTAATTAGTAAGTCAAGACCGTCCCATTCCAGTCTTGTGGTTGTGCGGTTGTCCCAGGTTGTCGCTCTATGAACCGGTCCTTATGGAGAGTGGCCAACCAAGCACTAAGCACCATGCTGGCCCCCTAAACCATGTTTCTAACAAAAACATCTTTTAAGGATGCACAAACCACTCAAGCACACAGCACAGAGGGTCGGCTCCAGAATTAAGTTGCATAAGACCATTAATCAAATTAATTAAAAAGGACCCAGATTTGTTATAGCGCAGCAACCTAGCACAACTAACCAAAATGCAACCCATAGGATAATATAAGGATATAAAGGTGGCTAGGAAGTCCTTATAGGTATACAGAATTAAAATGCAGTATGAAATTGTATTTAAAAGTGATAGGAGGTTCATGTTATACTTGCCTTCCTCGTACTCTCCCGGCTGCTGCTCGAACTGCTCGGAAGATGGCTGCTCCTGGTACTGCTCTGGTGGCTCGACGTCTACTCACGATCGTAACAGCAAGACATGGGCCACACATGCACACACATGCAAACAATAGCAAAAATATAAGAAACAGTACACCAATACAATGGAACAGCACATAAAACTAGCCTAATACTATTCTACGCGTTACAACGATCGCGTGGATATAAAGAACACCTAAAACGGAGCTAAAACGCGAAAACTATGCTTAAAACAAGATCCAGGGACCTATTTGTAAGAAAAACCTAACTTACAGGGGCTTCTGCACAAAAACCGAGGACTTAAACATAAATAAAGCATAGACTCAGGGACTAGCACGTGAAAACCCTAGACATGGACCGCGGCCACAATTTCTAGGAAGCTTAGGGGGTCAATCGGGAAAAAAAGGACCTGATCGTAATTAATTTTGAACTACAGGTGGACTGCGGGTTTATTTCCCTAAAGGATAGGGACTCTTTAGCAAAAGGGACGGTTGAAGGGGTAAGATCTATTCTGGGCCCTTAGATCCGGATCGGGCGGCTCAGATCACGGCTCGGTCACGGCTCGGGTCACGGCTCTTGGAGCGGCGGCGTGACCACCGGAGCTCTATCTCCCGCGGCGGCGCTATGCCGGCGATGGTCAATCTTGGCCGTCCGGGCATGATTCTCGGGCGGGCTTGGTCTAGGAGTAAGGGCTCGGCACGGTGAACCTATCTGGGTACTTGTGGTGAGGGATTAAGGCATGACCAGAGCTCACGACAGCGAGAGGCGGCTCGGGACGGCGAGCAACTCCGGCGTGCGCGCGGTCTAGACACTGCGGCTGGCTAAGCATCACGACGTCTAGTGCAGAGGAACCAGGGCGTGAAGGGAAAGCTCACCGAGGGGTTTAGGTCGGCTGGGGGGCAGCACAGGGGTGCTGGCGACGATGGCGGCGGCGGAGCACGGACAGAGATAGGCGGCGCTCGTGGGGAAGGCAGCTGCGGGCGCTCTCCGAGCGTCGGGTTTCCTCGGATCGACCCGTGAAGGTCCTGTGAAGACGTTGAGGGGATCAGGACGACCGGGAGACCGTCAGCGGGGAGCAATCGCGGCGGAGGAAAATCTCACCGTCGGCGGCCTCGGGTCGAATTCCGGCCGTTGCTCAGGCCGAAGGCGAGGGTGGGATTCCCGGGATGCACCCTGGCGGCGGGGCGAAGATGTTGCGGGCCTTGGCTGGGGCTGGGGCGCGGCAGAGCAGCGGGTCCGCGGCGGAGCAGAGGCGCCGAGCGGCGGAGCAGAGGGGCTGCGGTGCCGGGCGTCGATAGCGGCGGCGGGGACTAGGGTTAGGGTTCTGAAGGGCGTGGGGCCGCTACTTGTAGGGCAGCGGAGCCACACTGGCGTGCGGGCCCGGGAGGAGAGGGTCGTCGGCGATCTCGCGGGGGGCCGTTGCGCACGGGGAAGAAGAAGGAGGGGGAGGAGAAGGCGCTGACGCGTGGGCCCGGGCTGGCAGAGAGAAGGGGAGTGGGAGGGGGCGCTCGGGCTGAGAGGAGAAGGGAATGGGCCGGCGTGCGGCCCACGCGGGGGAGGAATAGAGATCGGAGGAGCTGGGCCTCGGGCGGCTTTGGGCCGTGGAAAGAAAGAGAGGGAGAGAGGGCCTGCGGGGAAGGAGAGAAGGGATGCTGGGCTGGGCTGCCTGCTTTTATTCTTTTCCCTTTTCTTCTTCTTTCCTATACTCACTAATTCAAACAACACCAATTGAATTCAATTTACAATTTTAATTCAAACCTATAAACTCAGCACAAATAAAACAATGCTACGGCATGAATGCACAAACACTTTAATCCTATGATAAATTTTATTTTCTTGCGTTATAAATTGCCTTAAATGCCACTAAATTAAAGAAAAAGCCTGGAAAATTTATTTAAGCCCAAATAAATTCATTAAATTAGGAGAAATTACATTAGGGTGTTACAAACCTACCCCCCTTACAGGAATCTCGTCCCGAGATTCGGATAGGCTAGCTAGCAAAGAGATCAGGATATGTCTTCCTCAGCTCATCTTCTCGCTCCCAAGTAGCCTCATCCTCCGTGTGGTGACTCCACTGAACACGGCACATCTTGATCTTCTTGTTTCTAGTAACTCTCTCAGACGTCTCCAGAATCTTTAGCGGATGCTCGACATAGGTCAGATCCTCCTGCACATCCAACCCTTCTATCGGTGCTTGCTCTTCTGGCACTCTCAAGCACTTCTTCAGCTGAGACACGTGGAACACATTGTGCACTCCCGAGAGATTGAGTGGCAACTCCAAACGATATGCCACCTCACCTTTCCGTTCCAACACCTTGAACGGACCAATGTATCGAGGAGCTAGCTTCCCTCTTACGTTAAACCTGCGGATTCCTCTCATTGGTGAGACCTTCAGATATACATGATCACCCACTGCGAAGGTCAAATCCCGGCGACGAACATCCGCATAGCTCTTCTGACGAGTCTGAGCGACCCTTCGATTTTCTCGCACCTGCTGTACCAGCTGTTCGGCCTACTCAACAATATCCGGACCAAACACCTACCTCTCGCCAATCTGATCCCAATACAATGGAGTCCTGCACTTTCGACCATACAGGGCCTCGAAGGGGGATTTCTTCAGACTGGCCTGATAGCTGTTGTTATAAGAAAACTCTGCATACGGCAGGCATTTATCCCAGCTGGTACCATACTGAATAGCACAGGCTCGAAGCATATCCTCCAACACTTGGTTGGTTCTCTCTGTCTGCCCATCTGTCTGAGGATGATAAGCAGTACTGAAGCGCAGCTTCGTATCCAACGAATCATGCAACTGCTCCCAGAACCATGAAGTGAACTGAGATCCTCGATCAGATATAATCTTCTTTGGAACACCATGCAGACAGACAATCCGGGAGATGTACAACTCTGCGAGTCTAGCACCGGAGTAAGTAGTGTTCACCGGAATGAAGTGAGCAACCTTCGTCAACCGGTCCACTACTACCCATATGGAATTGTACCCTTTCTGAGTATGAGGCAAGCCAACAATGAAGTCCATAGTGATTTCCTCCCATTTCCACTCTGGAATCTTCAACGGCTGCAGTAACCCTGCTGGCCTCTGATGCTCTGCCTTGACATGCTGACAAGTGTCATAGATAGCCACGTACTCCGCAACGGAATGCTTCATTCCATACCACCAGAATCGTTCCTTCAGATCGTAATACATCTTCGTGCTGCCAGGATGGATAGAATACGCTGTATCATGAGCCTCACTCAGAATCAGCTTCCTGAGATCTGCTACATCCGGCACACATATACGACCCTTGTACCACAAGGTACCCTGATCATCCTCTCTGAAATGAGGAGCCTTGCCAATCTTGAGCAACTCACGAATCTCCTGCAGCTTCTGATCTTCCTTCTGATGCTGCCTGATCTCAGCCTCTAGAGTGGGTTCCGCCTCAAACGATGTACCCGAGGTATGATGCAAGAAATCCAGGCTCAACTGCTCAAACTCCTCACATAACTCCTAAGGCATCTGAAAAGCCACAGCCATGTTAACATAGCTCTTCCTGCTCAGAGCATCTGCTACAACATTAGCCTTGCCCGGATGATAGTGTATCTCCAGGTCATAATCCTTGACCAACTCTAGCCATCTTCTCTGCCGCATATTCAGCTCACTCTGAGTGAAAATATACTTGAGGCTCTTGTGATCGGTGTAAATATCACACCTCTGCCCAAACAAGTAATGCCTCCATATCTTCAGATCATGCACAACTGCAGCTAACTCCAGATCATGAGTGGGATAATTCAGCTCGTGCTGGCGTAACTGCCGCGAGGCATAAGCTATCACTCTGCCTTCCTGCATCAGGACGCAACCAAGACCATCCCTCGAAGCATCACAATACACCGTGAACCTCTTGCTCTGGTCTGGCAGAGTAAGGACTGGCGCCGTAGTCAACCTCTTCTTCAACTCCTCGAAGGCACTCTGACGCTCATCAGTCCAAAAGAAATCCACACCCTTCTCTAGCAAGGAAGTCAAAGGCTTCGCAATCTTGGAGAAATTCTCAATGAACCTCCGATAATATCCAGCTAAGCCCAAGAAAGAGCGGACTTCCTTCACCGTCTGCGGTACAACCCAGTCAAGCACATCCTTCACCTTCCCGAGGTCCACAGCAATACCTCCCTTGGAGATAACATGACCGAGGAACGGAACCTCGTCAATCCAGAACTCGCACTTGCTGAGCTTGGCATACAGCTTGTGCTCTCTGAGCCTCTGCAACACAAGCCTCAGATGCTTCTCATGCTCTGCTTCTGACTTGGAATATATCAGGATATCGTCAATGAATATCACTACAAAGGTGTCCAGATAATCCATGAAAACCTTGTTCATCAGATGCATGAAGAAAGCCGGAGCATTGGTCAAGCCAAAAGACATGACCGTATACTCGTATAGCCCATACTTGCAGGTGAATGCCGTCTTCTGAATATCTTCAGGACGAATCTTCAGCTGATGATAACCCGAACGCAGATCAATCTTCGAGAATACACAAGCACCCTGAAGCTGATCAAAGAGATCCTCAATATGAGGCAATGGATGCTTGTTCTTGATAGTGACTGCATTCAGATCCCGATAATCGACGCACATTCTCTTCGCGCCATCCTTCTTCTCTACAAGCAATACAGGAAAAGCCCAAGGAGAGAAACTGCGACGGATATAACCCTTAGCTAGCAACTCGTCGACAGTCTTCTTAACCTCCTCATGCTCGACAGGAGCCATACGATAGGGCCTCTTAGCAATAGGAGCTGTGCCAGGCAAGAAATCAATAGAAAACTCGATGTCGCGATCAGGCGGCATACCTGGCAAATCATCCGGAAAGACATCCGGGAATTCAGACACCACGCGAATACCATCCGTGGGTCTAGCCTCCATCTGATGAAGAAATCCAGAAGGCTCTGTAGCACCAACAGTAACCTCCTGACCATCCGGTGCTGACAGAAGAACCGTCCTCTGAGCACAATCTATCCGGAGTCCCCACTTAGCAAGAGTTTCCATTCCGAGGATCACATCAATGCCCTTGGAGTCTAGCACCATCAGATTTGCACTAAAATCTACCCCCCTTATGGCCACACTGACTCTGGGACAGAAGACATGGGACCTCAACTGCCCTCCCGGTGAAGACACTAACATGCACCTCGTTAATGTGCTAGTAGGAATGCCATGATGCTCAACAAAAGACTGGGTGATGAAAGAATGTGTAGCACCAGTATCAAAAAGCACTATAGCAGGAGGGGCGTTAACCATGAACGTACCAATAACCACGTTGGGAGCCTCGGCCACTGACTCGGCCGTCACGTGGTTCACCCTGCCCTGAGCTGGGGCCTTGGGCGGTGCTGCACGCCCCTGCTGTCCCGCCTGCGCCTTACGAGGGCAGACGTTGGCGTAGTGCCCTGGCTCGCCGCAGTGGAAGCACACTCGAGGAAGTGCAGCGGCCTGCTACCCAGGAGGAGGAGTGGGCGCTCCCTGCCTCTGAGCTGGTGGAGCCGGAGGCGCCGGAAGCCTCTGACCCTATCCCGCCTGCTGCTGCTGCTGAGGACGAGGCGGGTACTGCTGCCGCTGCTGGTACTGCTGGGGCGGCCTCTGCTGCTACTACGGCGGTGGATGCTGATAGCGGGGGCGAGTGTTGCTGCCCGAAGAGGATGGAGCCATCTTCCTCTTCTTATCCTCAATCTCCCGGCGCTTGCGCTCGGTGTTGAGGGCCGCATCAACTAGCTGGTTGAAGTTGTCGAAGCGGTGGTTCAGCAGCGCATACTGGATGTGATCATCCAGTCCCTCCTTGAAGTACTCCTGCTTAACGCTATCACGAGCGACGTCAGCAGGAGCGTAGCGGGCAAGCTGAAGGAAACGGTCACGGTACTCCGTCACCGTCATAGCCCCCTGCTTAAGGGCACGGAACTCCTTCTGCTTCATCTTCATAATGCCCTCGGGAATGTGGTGGTTCCTGAAGCGCTCACGGAACTGGCCCCATGTGAGAGCATCACGATCCCGAGCTGGGTAGGACTCCCACCAGTCAAGAGGAGATCCTCGCAACTGCCCTGCTGCGTTAAGGACTCACTCCCGGTCGTCGCACTGCGCAACAACCAACTAGCGCTCCACCGAGCGAAGCCAGTCGTCCGCCTGGAGTGGGTCCGTGGCGTGAGAGAAGGTCGGCGGGTGACCTCTCAGGAAATCCGCACGCCTGTCACGGGGCTGAGGCAGCGGTGGAGGCGGTGGCTGAGCATGGATCTGCTGCAGAGCCTGAACGGTGTTGTTCAGGGTCGCCATCATCTGCATCTGGAGCTGGAAGAACTGCTCCGGGGTTAGTGGCGGCGGCATCGGCAGCGGCTGACCGGTACTCTGGTTGTTCTGCTCCTGCTGGTCAGGACCGGAACCGGTACGCCTGGTGTTCACCATCTGATTGTAACAAACAAAATTTATGAGAATACGATATCGTGCAGCTGCGGAAATGAAACTTCAGAAGGATATGACAGAAAGAAAGGAATATAGGTTTTACCCCCAACGTTCTAACTCAATCAATTTTTTTTTATTTAGTTCAAGTTGGGTTAGGTCAATTTGCATGAACAAGTTTAACCACTAGCCTATGCAATCAACCAAAAATCCAAATCAAACATTTGCACAATAACAAACATTCAATATTCACAACTTAGTCGAGTTTTCCACACTACTCGACCAACACACTCATTCTAGCGTATTTTTATCGGGACAACCTAAACTTATAAATTACAGGATTGGGCGACTCAGGCCAACGTCTACGGAAAGCTCAAGCTATTTCTCAGAAAAGACCGGGAAAATAGCAAAACTAGGACTTAAGACTCAAGGAATAGAAGCAGGAACATGACGGTTGAGGATTTGCGGGGGCAAAGCAAGAGGAAAGAAGTCCTAAACTCGACCAATTCTACCTAGGCTTCGTCCTACAGTCGACACGGCTCTGATACCAATCTGTCACACCCGATTTATAAGAACATAAATCGAGCAATCATATATGCGCTAGGATCAAGTCACGCATATATACAACAGATTATCAAGATATCACAACACATGTCAGGAATAACATTAATATAAATCGTAAATGAATCATAAATGAATTATTTTATTACAACCGAATCAAGAATCGGTTCAAGAGTTGCGGAAGCGCAAAAGAGATACATGAAGAGCTGGGCGCCACAGGGACGTCGACTGGGAGACAAACGCCTAGAAGTCGTCGAAGCCGCTGACGTAATCCTCCATGTTGCCGGGCACTGAGCAGCAGTCGAAGATATCCAAAAATAGAACAGAAGAGTAGAGAGACAAGTGTGAGTACAAACTAGTACTCAACAAGTATAACACGAGTATGAGGCTCTAAGGTTGGCTGACTCAACTGCATTAGCTTTTAATCTTGGCAAATTTTAGTAAAGCTAATTACTACAAGTGGATGAATTACCATGACCCAAATTGCATAAGAATTAATCAATATTAATTAAGAACTACTGAGAACCATCCAAACCAAAACCACCCAGGGAATCTCCCTAATCAAAGGTTGATAACCCCACTAATCAGACGGAGGATCTGGGCCGCTCATGACTGTGAGCACAGCTGATATATCAGTTTTACACTCTCGAGAGGTTGCACAACTTTACCCACAAGTCGTGAGCTACGCTAGTGGTTCATCACACTTCCTTAGGTGAGATGGCTAGCAAGCACACTACGAGACCGTTACAAAGGGCACGTTGGTAAGGTGTAACCGCTAAGGATTCTGGATCAGCGACGATGGGGCCCACCTCCGGGGGTACAAGACACACAGCACAGACCAAGCCGGAGGAGCAGGGACCATTGAAGCTTACCACCCCTCTTGCCCACGCAGGTAAGTTACTCCCGAACCAAAATGACCTAATTAGTAAGTCAAGACCGTCCCATTCCAGTCTTGTGGTTGCGCGGTTGTCCCAGGTTGTCGCTCTATGAACCGGTCCTTATGGAGAGTGGCCAACCAAGCACTAAGCACCGTGCTGGCCCCCTAAACCATGTTTCTAACAAAAACATCTTTTAAGGATGCACAAACCACTCAAGCACACAGCACAGAGGGTCGGCTCCAGAATTAAGTTGCATAAGACCATTAATCAAATTAATTAAAAAGGACCCAGATTTGTTATAGCGCAGCAACCTGGCACAACTAACCAAAATGCAACCCATAGGATATATATAAGGATATAAAGGTGGCTAGGAAGTCCTTATAGGTATACAGAATTAAAATGCAGTATGAAATTGTATTTAAAAGTGATAGGAGGTTCATGTTATACTTGCCTTCCTCGTACTCTCCCGGCTGCTGCTCGAACTGCTCGGAAGATGGCTGCTCCTGGTACTGCTCTGGTGGCTCGACGTCTACTCACGATCGTAACAGCAAGACATGGGCCACACATGCACACACATGCAAACAATAGCAAAAATATAAGAAACAGTACACCAATACAATGGAACAGCACATAAAACTGGCCTAAAACTATTCTACGCGTTACAATGATCGCGTGGATATAAAGAACACCTAAAATGGAGCTAAAACGCGAAAACTATGCTTAAAACAAGATCCAGGGACCTATTTGTAAGAAAAACCTAACTTACAGGGGCTTCTGCACAAAAACCGAGGACTTAAACATAAATAAAGCATAGACTCAGGGACTAGCACGTGAAAACCCTAGACATGGACCGCGGCCACAATTTCTAGGAAGCTTAGGGGGTCAATCGGGAAAAAAAGGACCTGATCGTAATTAATTTTGAACTACAGGTGGACTGCGGGTTTATTTCCCTAAAGGACAGGGACTCTTTAGCAAAAGGGATGGCTGAAGGGGTAAGATCTGTTCTGGGCCCTTAGATCCGGATCGGGCGGCTCAGATCACGGCTCGGTCACGGCTCGGGTCACGGCTCTTGGAGCGGCGGCGTGACCACCGGAGCTCTATCTCCCGCGGCGGCGCTATGCCGGCGATGGTCAATCTTGGCCGTCCGGGCATGATTCTCGGGCGGGCTTGGTCCAGCAGTAAGGGCTCGGCACGGTGAACCTATCTGGGTACTTGTGGTGAGGGATTAAGGCATGACCAGGGCTCACGACAGCGAGAGGCGGCTCGGGACGGCGAGCAACTCCGGCGTGCGCGCGGTCTAGACACTGCGGCTGGCTAAGCATCACGACGTCTAGTGCAGAGGAACCAGGGCGCGAAGGGAAAGCTCACCGAGGGGTTTAGGTCGGCTGGGGGGCGGCGCAGGGGTGCTGGCGGCGACGGCGGCGGCGGAGCACGGATAGAGATAGGCGGCGCTCGTGGGGAAGGCAGCTGCGGGCGCTCTCCGAGCGTCGGGTTTCCTCGGATCGACCCGTGAAGGTCCTGTGAAGACGTTGAGGGGATCAGGACGACCGGGAGACCATCAGCGGGGAGCAATCGCGGCGGAGGAAAATCTCACTGTCGGCGGCCTCGGGTCGAATTCCGGCCGTTGCTCGGGCCGAAGGCGAGGGTGGGATCCCCGGGATGCTCCCTGGCGGCGGAGCGAAGATGTTGCGGGCCTTGGCCGGGGCTGGGGCGCGGCGGAGCAGCGGGTCCGCGGCGAAGCAGAGGCGCCGAGCGGCGGAGCAGAGGGGCTGCGGTGCCGGGCGTCGATAGCGGCGGCGGGGACTAGGGTTAGGGTTCTGAAGGGCGTGGGGCCGCTACTTGTAGGGCAGCGGAGCCACACGGGCGTGCGGGCCCGGGAGGAGAGGGTCGCCGGCGATCTCGCGGGGGGCCGTTGCGCACGGGGAAGAAGAAGGAGGGGGAGGAGAAGGCGCTGACGCGCGGGCCCGGGCTGGCAGAGAGAAGGGGAGTGGGAGGGGGTGCTCGGGCTGAGAGGAGAAGGGAATGGGCTGGCGTGTGGCCCACGCGGGGGAGGAAGAGAGATCGGAGGAGCTGGGCCTCGGGCGGCTTTGGGCCGTGGAAAGAAAGAGAGGGAGAGAGGGCCTGCGGGGAAGGAGAGAAGGGATGCTGGGCTGGGCTGCCTGCTTTTATTCTTTTCCCTTTTCTTCTTCTTTCCTATACTCACTAATTCAAACAACACCAATTGAATTCAATTTACAATTTGAATTCAAACCTATAAACTCAGCACAAATAAAACAATGCTGCGGCATGAATGCACAAACACTTTAATCCTATGATAAATTTTATTTTCTTGCGTTATAAATTGCCTTAAATGCCACAAAATTAAAGAAAAGCCTGGAAAATTTATTTAAGCCCAAATAAATTCATTAAATTAGGGGAAATTACATTAGGGTGTTACAAATATTTACACTGATCACAAGAGCCTCAAATACATATTCACCCAAGCAGATTTGAATATGAGACAACGCCGTTGGCTGGAACTAATCAAAGATTTTAACCTGAAAGTTCATTATCATCCAGGCAAGGCCAACGTGGTTGCAGATGCCTTGAGCCAAAAAGCACATTGCTCTTGTTTATCAGTAGAAGCTCCAAATGAAATCCTCTGTTGTGAGATGAGAAAGCTTAACCTTGAAAGTATATCCCAAGGTAGTTTGAATCATCTTTCAGAGGAAGTTCCATTAAAGAATAAAATCATCATGGCCCAACAATATGATGATGGGATAAAGATCATTAAGCAGAATCTGATCAAAGGAGAAGAGAAATATAAGTGCTTTCAAGTAGATCCTTTAGGAGTACTTTGGTTCAAAGACCGGGTTGTTGTACCTAAGGATCACCAACTCCGAAAGCAAATTCTAGATGAAGCACATCTGTCCAAGTTCTCCATGCACCCTGGTAGTACTAAAATGTACCAAGACTTAAGACAAAACTTCTGGTGGACTCGCATGAAAAGAGAGATAGCAAAGTATGTTGCTGGATGCGATATCTGTCAGAGGGTCAAAGCCAGTCATCTCAAGCCTGCTGGTGTCTTGCAACCATTGCCCATTCCCTCTTGGAAATGGGAAGACATCAGTATGGATTTCATCATTGGTTTGCCTAACACCTCCCAGAAACATGACTCCATTTGGGTAATCGTAGATCGATTAACCAAAACTGCTCACTTTCTTCCTGTGCATACTACCTTTACCGCCAAGAAGTATGCCGAAATCTACATAGAGCAGATTATTCGACTCCATGGAGTGCCTAAGACGATCATCTCTGATCGTGGTGCTCAATTCATCGCTCGTTTCTGGGAGCAACTTCAAACATCTCTAGGGACTAAACTTATTCGAAGCTCAGCATATCACCCTCAAACAGATGGACAAACTGAAAGAGTCAACCAAATCCTTGAGGATATGCTAAGAGCTTGTGTCATTCAGTATGGCAAAAGTTGGGACCAGTGCTTACCATTGGCAGAATTTTCATACAACAACAGCTTCCAGTCAAGTCTTCAAATGGCTCCATTCGAAGCTCTATATGGTCGCCGGTGTCGAACTCCTTTGAGTTGGTCACAAGTCGGCGAACATAAAATCTTTGGACCCGATTTGGTCATAGAAGCCGAAGCTCAAGTAAAGCACATCCAAACCAATCTTAAGGCAGCCCAATCCAGACAGAAAAGCTATGCAGACAAACGTAGAAAGCCCTTGCAGTTTTCTGTAGGAGAGTTTGTATATCTTCGGGTGTCTCCTACTCGAGGTGTTCAACGTTTCGGCATCAAAGGAAAACTTGCTCCTCGATACGTTGGACCCTTCGAAATCCTTGAAATCTGTGGATCTGTAGCTTATCGTCTTCAACTTCCACCTCAGCTAGCAGCTGTCCACAATGTTTTCCATGTTTCCCAACTCAAGAAATGTCTCCAAGTTCCTACAGAGAATATAGATCTACAAGATATTGCTATAGAATCTGATCTTTCTTATACCGAGCATCCCATCAAGATCTTAGATACCAAAGAAAGGAATACCAGAAGAGCAACGATTAAGATGTATAAAATTCAATGGAATCATCACACTGAAGAAGAAGCAACTTGGGAAACCGAAGCTTATCTCCAAAAATATTTTCCGGGTTTCTTGAACGACAATCTTTACCCTTGAATCTCCAACTTTATCTTGTTCCGAAATCTCAGGACGAGATTCTTTTTAGGAGGGAGGGTTGTGACACCCCAGATATATGGGAGCCAGACTTAGTGCATTGAGTATAGGATGTACTCTTGTGTGCCAATTAAGGATAAAATGTTAAGGTGTTTTCTGTAATTCTAGAAAAATATAGGGTTTAGTGTACAAAATGTGTGTGGGAGTGGATAATTTTGAAATATAGGAAGGGCTGTTTTGCAAATGATGCTTTTACTTTTAAACCACTGTAAAGAGGGAAAACAAATCAAGGAGTTGTTTGAAATGTAAAAGTTAAATAGGTTTTAAAAGAAATTTGACTAGTTGTTTAGTTTTTAAATTAACCTTGAAACCTCAACTCTTCTGAAGGTGAACCCTAAAGCAAAAGTGTAGAAATTTTTATTCTCTACACTTTTGGTTTTTGGAACATTTTCATTTGAGCTCTAGTTTAAAAGTTACTCAAGCTTTACAGAGAGCCCCCTGAACTTTTGAACATTTGCAACCGGGTCCCCGTCGTCCACCTCCAGCTGCTCTGCTCTGCTCTGCTCTGCTCTGCCGCTCGCCGCTGACACCGCCGCTTAACTCCGGCGACCTGCTCCGGCCGCCACCTGCCCCCGCGCCGCTCGCCAGTGCCACCTCCACCTTAAGCGCACCTGCCCCGCTGCTTGCCAGGCCCTGGTGGCCATTTTCCGAGCCGCCACGCCATCTCCAAACATGCCACAGCCGCCACAACGTCGCCGGCGTCCAGCTCCTGCTCGCCGCCCTCCCGAGCCTTCCTAAGTGCATAAGTAGCTCCGTGGTCTCCTGCTCGAGTCCTTTTACCACCTCCCCGAGCCCAACTCCACCTCGGCTTCCTTCTCCCGCGCCTCACCGCCGTCCGCCATTGCGCCGCCGTTCGGCCTCGCCATCGGCAGCCTCCTCCAGCGCCTCCCACGCTCGACCCTGACCTCCACCAGCACCACCTCATCCTCCTGAAGCTCATCGTGCCGGCCATTTTCCAATTCCCCCACCGGAGACGCCTGCCCACGAGCACACCGCCGCTCCTCCGCCGCCGCAGCTCGGCCTCATCGCCGTCCCACTGCTCCGCCGCCCCCAAACCCCTGCCAAGTGGAGCAACAGCACTACATCAACCTCACGAAGCTCTCCAGGCACTCCTCGACTACTTCCCGACCCTCCAATCACCGGAATGCCGCCACCGAGCTTCAAGCCACCGCCGCCGCCTCTGTCCACCGTCGCGCCGTCGCTACAGCCCCTTCCCCGCCCAACTCCGACCACCCACGTGACCGCCGTAAGCCCCTGAGCATTTCCCCTCACTTTCCCCTCGCCGCCGGTGAGTTATCTCGTCGGAATCGCTCGCCGTCGATCTGACCCCGAGAGAAAAGCCGGCCAGGGACTCGATTGCTTGAGTTTAAAACTTTCCAGGGGCCTGTTTGTAAAGAATCAGTACCCTTTTCCATTTTTCCTTTTCAGCCAACTTTGCAAATTCATAAGAAATCGTAGAAAAATCCAAAAATAACAAAACCAGTTCTATTGTGTTCATAAAAATGAGTTCTACAACTTTTGTTACTAAGACATAGTGTGAAAGCATCTGATTTTGAAGTTATTTAAATGTTTTCAAAAAGGGATCTTTTATTTATAACTTATGTGATTTAAATTTATTTCCTGCAATTCTTGGTCATTAGTTAGCTTAAGTAGTGTTAGTTTTGTAAGAAATATCCAAGACCAATACAAGTTTGTAAATTAAATAATTTCAAGATTAGTTAAAATAAGTTCAAACAACTAAGATTTGAGTATAATAAATGTTAAATATGTTTAAACCTATGTTTAGAAATAATTTGCCTTAGTTTGTGATTTTTGTTTAAGGACAAATACTTACTGTGTAACGAGCTTGTCATTTGTTGTGATGTTGGATGTGTGTGATTTGTTAAATTCCAACTTTATGGTGAAGAAAAGACTTAATATGTTGGCACTAAAAATCAATCCTTGCATATCATGTAGACTCGCCGACACTTGAAGACGGAGACTACGAGTTGATCTTGGAACCCGAACCCGGGCTATCTGAAGACTCCGTCCAAGTTACTGAAGAAGTGACTGAAGCCCCGAACCAATGTTCGGAAGTTTTTAACTCATCTGACCCTAGCTTCACTTCTGAAGGCAAGCCCCGGAGCACATCCCAATATTTTTCAAGCTATTTCAAATTCAGTATTATATTATATATTTTGCATTACGTCTAGGAGTTGAGATGAAACCCTAGTTGCATGATATCATAGGATACCAATATGTTGTACCCAAGTCCTTATCGCTTAGATGCTCTGCTAAATAGGACCGGTAAAAGTCGAGTGATTTCCTGTCACTCGCGCGATATAGGAGTTGCTTGTTTACAATTCTGCAACCACTATAAGGATGATGGACAGGGTCATATATTGTATCATGACCTGGAAGTTACCCTGTCTATTTTGATAAAAGCTTTAAGGTCGAAATGTGTGGTAGTGGTGGCTAAGCTTTTGAAAGTACTAGCCACATGCCGTGAAATATGGTAAGCGGTAAGCCTAGTAACCGATCGGCCCGGTAAGTGGACATACTTCCCACCACTCGTATTTTGGTTTTTCTTGTTACTCAATTCGACGTGTGGGAATACGTGTTGCAAGGGCAACCAGGAGTACGGGTTTGTAGTCACGCTACAGCCGTACGTCCTGCACACATTGGGTGTGCGTATGGTCATGCAGTCGCTTGTGGTGGCTCTGATCCACGAGTCGGAATGAAAGGTAAACGGTTGCTTCGGAATGACCCTGTGGTGTTCCAAGCGTGTGTGTTAGGTTTACCTTGCAAGGGTTGAATCTCGATTCAGAATCGTCCGCCTCTCACGAAGATTGAGACTGCTTATTCCTTTTACCACATAGAGTAAAAAGTGTAATTGATGATGGAAGAATCTTGATGATTGATAATCTCTATCTTGCTTGTTTAGTATAGATTCTTACCTAGAATGGTTAATCAAGCTAGAATCTGAAAGCTAAAACTTGAAGTAGATTATACTCTTTGTTGCTTTTCAGCTGAAAAATAAACCCAGAACTTTATATTGCCTTCATGAGTCTAGTTACGGGCTAAAAGTATACCCAATTCCGGGTAAGCCTTGCTGAGTATTAGTATACTCAGCCTTGCTAGAACTACTTTCAGGTATGCCGGTTGAGAACCAGGTTGATAGTGCGTCCTGCCCTTTTGCTGTTCCGCCTGGTTGGTCCGTGGAATGGGAATCATCCCCGACCAGCATCGACCCCTCGGAGTGACACCATCGACTGGGCTACGCATGGTGCTACTGATGGCGACGCTGTTAGTCGCGTTATCTTTTCGCTATGGCTTTGGTCAATAGGTGTTTACCCGTTGCTATTAAATAACCCTGTGTTTATGTTGCTCCAGTCAGGGCTGGAGAAAAACTGGTTTGTAATAATACTGCTTGCTATGTGATAAAGGCTTGTACTGTAATATACCTGGAGTTCTTCTTGTATGGGTATGACCTACTTCGATCCTGTGTAACCGTGGTTGCATCGGGCGGTGACCCGACAGACCCATGGGTTATTCCGTTTGAAGTGCATTTGAGATCATCATGTCCTTGTAAATGATGACTAGTGCACTTGAACCGGAATAATTCAGACGGTTCTGCCTCACCTGGCGATGTTGGCCACCGAAGTCCTAAAACCCCGCTCGCTTACAGCAGGGAATTCGGCGTCAAGCTCGCGATGCATGGATCGCATGCGCTCATTGACCCTCCTTCGGCGGGCTGCACGAGCTCTGTTCTGAGTCCTTCGTGCCTCACGATCGGCGTCGTTTTCTTCACCGGCGTTGGCTGTGGCCTCATCTTCGGATACCGTATCAAATTCGATGATGGGCAAGTTGCCATCATCCTCGTGTTCTTCCGCCATTAGCACCTGGCGCGAGATGAGCTCATCAGAGCTTGCGTCGACTAGCTCAGTCGACTCCTCCACCACGATGGCTAATGGCCTGCCCTCCTAAAAAGGCAAAGGCTCGAGGTGTGCCACAAGTCGGTCTTCGGCCCCGAGTAGATCAGAAAGTTTCATGCCCTTCCAGTGCACGAAACATTCCCTCCGGAGTGGAGGTGATCATCAGACTATTGGCACCAAAACAACCCGAAGCCCCCCGACGTGTGGTGGCTTCGAGCTTTTCGAGTTGGAGTAGAGTGTCCAAGTCCTCCTCCAATGTCGTGAGGGACTCGGAGATGTTGGCCTCCTGGAGATTAGTGGCCAAATTGCGTAGACCGAGTCGTGATCGGCTACACGAGTCCTCAGATTGGAATGAGTCCAACCCAAGGAAAGTTGTTGCAGCGCTGGATGAAGTCGCACTGAAAGCAGACTCCTCGGTCCTTGTAGCAGATCCAAGGATTGACAAATCGTCAAGATCATCAACGAACTTGTCGAGGTTGCTATGAGAACCCGCCGCAAGAGTTTTTGGCTTCATGTCGATGAGGAATCGATGGAAACCGCCCGCACCATCTGCGACGCAGACCCACGAGCCAAAAATAAACGTTGTACCCTGAGAAGGTATGGACCTGGTGAACTGGAAAGATACCATCGAGTTCGCTGGTGGATCTTCGATGCGCTCCCCTACCTAGCACGCCAGCTGTCGGTGTTTTACCGACTGCTCACCGAGGGGTATACCCAAGGTGGTAAGTTTAGGTGAGGAGACGCTGAGATCAGGAACTCGAAGGTGCAAGGAACACAAGATTTAGATAGGTTCAGGCCGCGATATGCGTAATACCCTACGTCCTGTATGGTGGTTTGTATTCCCTTGGGTGTTGATGTTGTGTTTTGAATGGGTCCCTGCCCCCCCTTATATATCCGGGAGATCAGGGTTACATGGATCCTAGCCAATACTAGCCAAGGAATCGTACCCAAGTATAACTCGAGTAGTTTCCTTCTGTACCGACTAGCTTTATCTCCTACTCAAACGAGTAGAAAATAACATAAATAAGAGATAAGACAGGCTTTATCTCTTAATCCTGTTTAAACTATGTTATGTACACAGCCCCGTAGCCTCGGGTCTGACAGTTTGTCTTGTGGCTTTGGACGGCTGAGTCCTGAGCCCCTAGATGACATGTGGCAACTCATGTATCCACTTTCCGCCTTTCTTGCTATTTTTATCATAGAGTCTTTTCTTGAGACCCTCAATTATCATGCCGTTCGCCCTCTCGACTTGACCGTTGGCTCTTGGGTGTGCAACAGAGACGTATTTGACTTCGATGCACGCATTTTCACAGAACTCCCAAAACTGGTTAGCTATGAAGTTTGATCCCTAGTCCGTGTTGATGGTGTTCGGGAAGCCGAAGCGATGCAGAATGTCGGACATGAAATCAACAACTCTGTCTGGTGTGAGCTTGGTTATCGGCTTGTACTCGATCCACTTGGTATACTTGTCGATTGCTACCAATATGTTGGTAAAATCGCCTAGCATCTGAGACTGTGGTGGGCCACCAAAAACCAGCTTTGTATGCTTTTCCGACTAGCGTTCTTGAAGCTGCGTGGTTGCCGCATACTCCCTCATGTACCTCCCGCAGTATGTCCTAGCCATCTTCTCCCATGACGCATTTCATGAGTACACCTGATCGTGCGCCATGCCGATAGAGTTTATTGTCAACTAGGACAAAACCTTTGCTTCTGCACATGACACGAGGTGCCGCTGCACTTTTTGCATACATCCCCACTGGTAGTCTTTGGTCCCAGATGAAGTTGATGTAAGTTTCTCTCCAGTCCTCCCCGTGCATCATAACCTCCCAATCAGGCTTCTGAGGGTCAGTATCAGTGGTTATCTGAGGTGAGGACTTGATGGATGGTTGCCCTAGCTCCTGGATGAAAACTCCCGCTAGGACTTGTGCACGGGTGGATCCTAGCTTGGATAGTATATCTGCACCAACATTATGTTCCCGTATCACGTGATGAACCTCTAGTCCGGAAAATTTGTTTTCCAGCTTGCGCACTTCTTGTACATAGGCGTCCATTGTCTCCTTGTTGCAGTCCCACTCTTTGTTGACTTGCTGAATGACCAAAAGTGAATCACCGTATACAAGTAGTTGCTTGATGCCTAGTGATACCGCCAAACATAGCCTGTGAAGCAAGGCTTCATACTCGGCTTCGTTATTGGATACCTCCCAAAGGATCTGGAGGACATACTTCAGTTGTTCACCTTTTGGGGAGATAAATAGGACTCCAGCACCTCCACCATTGAGCTTAAGAGATCCATCGAAATACATGGTCCAGTGCTCTGGCTTGTCGACTGGAGTTGGAATTTGGTTCTCTCTCCATTCAGCCATAAAATCGACTAGAGCTTGAGACTTAATTGCAGTGCGTGGCTTGAAGTCGATTGACAGAGCACCCAGTTCCACTGCCCACTTTGATATACGTCCCGTGGCGTCCTGATTGTGTAGAATATCCGCCAACGGAAAATCCGTAATCATAGTGATCTTGTACTCATCGAAGTAATGGCATAACTTTCTTGATGTGATCAATATTGCATATAGAAGTTTTTGAACTGCCGTGTATCGTATCTTAGATTCGGAGAGTACCTCGCTGATGAAGTACACGGGCCTTTGCACTCCAAATGCATGGCCCTCCTCGCTGCGCTCGACGATGATGGCACTGCTGATGACATGAGTTGTCACTGCAATATAGAGTAGTAGATTTTCTCCCGGCAGTGGTGCTGTGAGGACCGGGGGTGACTCTAGGTGTTGTTTCAGATCCTGTAGGGCTTGCTCAGCCTCTTCCGTCCAGTGGAACTTGTCTTGGCACTTCAGAAGTTTGAAGAAGGGTAGTCCTCTCTCCCTGAGTCGGGAGATGAACCTGTTTAGGGCTGCCATACATCCTGTTAGTTTCTGCACATCCTTGATTGTGGCCGGAGCCTCCATGTCAGTGATGGCCATGATCTTTTTAGGATTGGCTTCAATTCCCCGGTTGCTAATGATAAACCTGAGCAATTTCCCTGATGGTACTCCGAATACGCACTCTGTTGGGTTGAGCTTCCATCGGAACTTTCGTAAGCTGTTGAACGTTTCTTCCAAGTCTGCGATCAGGTCTTCAGGATTCCTGATCTTGATGACCACATCATCCTCGTAGGCCTCAACATTCCTGTGACACCCTAGGTGTTAAAATAGTAAAATAATAGGAAAGAATGTGTAATGTATGTATTGAATTGAGTGAAATGGAGTGAATGTGTGGAAATAAGGACTTATATGTAATTTTTCAAAAGTATGAGTCCTTTTATGCAAAATATTTGAATTACAAATGTAACATTCAATTTTTACTAGGGCTTCAAGTGTAAAAGTAGTAGTCATCATTATATTGCATGACAACTTACAATTAAGTCCAAGGTTACATGAAATTTACCCTAATAAGGACAAAAACTTTAAAAAGTTTGAAATTAGTCCAAGGTTTTAAAATAAAGTTCTATCCTTTGAGTTTTTGGTTTTAAACCCTAAATAAAAGTTGTAGGGTTTCAAAAGTTCTACAACTTTTATTTTGACCATTTTCTCATTTGAGGTATAAAACAGTGAGAAAACTTTATTTTACATCAAGGTCCCTGGAGTTTTTGGAGTTTACATCTCAGCCCCTGGAGCGCCCTCCCCCTTCTTCTTCCTCTGCTTCCCCTCTACCGCACAGCAGTGCCACCGCAGGCCGCCATGCCACGCCGTCCGAGGTTACCTCCTGCTCCAGCGCCGCTCCACGCGTCGCCTCCGAGCTCGGTCACCACCTTAGCGATCCCCGTTGGCCTTCCCCGAGCGTGACACGCTGCTCTGCCGACCGCCCGAGCTGCCCCTCCTCTGCCGCCGTAGGCCACTGCCGCTCATCGCTGCTGCCGCTCAAGGACCCAATTGCTTTGATTTAAATCTTTCTGAGGGTCTGACTGCAAGATTCCAGTCCCTCCCCTCAATTCAAAATCAGTGATCTTTAGAAATTTGTAAGAATTCGTAGGAAATTCAAACAAATGTCAAACCAGTTTTGTTTGAATCCTTGAAGTAAAATCTACAACTTTTATGTAATAACCTTGAGCTGGATAAGTGGATATTTTGAATTAGAATAAATACTAGGAAAGGGGTGTGTTAATTAGATCTCTTGATCCATAGCTGTGCTGATACTGAAATTTGAAACATAGGACATATGTCTCATGTATAGCTCTATATAAAATTTGTAGACTCAGAACTATTTCCTAACTATGATGTTCAAGAATCTTTGTTTCAAATTGATGAAAGCTTTAAGATTTATTCTAGAGTGAATCTGTTAGTATTTGTAGCTGAGAATTTTACTTTAACCTTCTTTCAGCATGTGTAATCCATGATAAAATTTTGAACATCAGTAGCATAGAGTAGCTTAAGTTATGAATTTAGGCTTAGATTCAAAGATAATTCATGAATAATAGTTCTGATTTATGAAAATTTACAAAATTAAATTAGAGTGTTACCTTTGAGTAGTGTAATATGTTCACAAAATTTCAACACAAGATCTAGTATAGAACTTCTGATATAAATAAATTAGGATCTTTTCCAATACTACTTAATTTAATTAGCTTAATTCTTTAGAGTAACTCCACATGTCGTTTAATGAAGTTAGGTAATGTAAGTTAATACTCGATAAATGACTGCCCATAGAAAAGGTTAATAAATTGTTGGATTGCAACATAATCGTGAAGTAAAGTTCTTAAATCAACGACCATTGCTTCAAATCACTGTATATCATGTAGATTCGACTACACTCGCCGACGGAACCTACGAGTTGATTCCGGAAACCGAGTAGGGAATTCCGAAAGACCAAGTGAACATCGCCGAGGAATTAACTGAAGCCCGGAACCAAAGTTCGAAAGTTATTGACATCCCTGACCCCAGCCCCACCCAAGAAGGCAAGCCCCGGACATAAACCGCTATTTTTACTACACTGCAATTTATATATTCATGTATATCTACTTGTACATTTAAGTTTCTAGGAATTGTATTGAAATCTTAGTTGCATATTCCTAGGAACCTATGTATTGAATATTAGAACCTGAGTCCGACTAGCTGCTAAGCTAATAGGACCGGTAGAAGTCGAGTGATTTCCAGTCACTCGCGAGTTTTATAGGAGTTGCAATGTTTACATTTTTGCAACCACTATAAGGATGACGGAAGGGGTTGTGATTATGATTCATGACTTTGGAAGAAACCCCGTCTGTGTTGATGAAAATTTGATAAGGTCGCAGTGTGTGGTAGCGGTGGTTAAGCATTTGAAAGTACTAGCCACATGCCGCGAAATATGGTAAGCGGTAAGTCTAGTAACCGATCGGCCCGAGGAGTGGACATACCCCCCACCACTTGTAATTTGGTTTTTCGCACACGCACCGACGTGCGGGAGTACGTTCCCCACAGCGAACAGGAGTACAGTCATGTAGTCGCGCTACAGACGTACGTCCTGTACATTGGATGTGCGTATGGTCCTTCAGTTGCTTGTGGTGGCACTGATCCACAAGTCGGAATGAAAGGCAAACGGTTGCCTGGAACAATCGTTAAATGTTCCAAGCGTGTGAGTTAGGTTTACCCTTGCAAGGTTTTTGAAATTTGATTTAGAATCATCCGTTTCTCGCGGAGATTGAGACTGCTTAATCCCTTTGCCACATAGAGTAATAAGAGCAACCTAATGATGATAACAGATGATGTTTGTTTAAAAAGTTTTACCATGCTTGAGTAGCTATAGTTGCTTACTTAGAATGGATAACTAACTAGAACTGGAAAGCTAAAAGTTGAAATTAAAGACCTACTTTTTGTTACTTTTCAGCTGAAATTATACCCAGAACCATTACATGCCTTCATAGTCTAGTTACATGGCTAAGTATACCATGAAATGGGTAAGCCTTGCTGAGTATTAGAATACTCAGCCTTGCAATGTGACTTTTGTACCAGGTATCCTCCTTGAGGACTCTGCTCTGCCTGTACCATGGCCCTAGGCCCTTTCTAATGGTTGGTCCGTGGAGTGGGATCCGTCCCCGACCAACACAGGTCCTTCCGAGTGATGTTGAGCTTGGGCTTAGCTCAATATCCGTTCCGCGACATCTGGTAGTGTCATATTTTACTTTCCGCTGCAGATACTCTAAGTTTAAAAAGTTTTGTATAAATTCATACTAGTTAGGTCTTGCTATCATATATGCTTAAATAATAATGTAATATTATGCCTATGATGTAAAATTATTGGTGTTTGTATCTCTGGACTCGCCTTCGTGCGAGGTACCTTGTTTGATCCTGAGTTAGGTTGTTTTATCGGGAATTTACCCTACAGACCACGGGGTTGCCTGTTTGAAGTGTGGTTGAGTCCTTGCTGCCTTTTAAGAAAGGATCAGCGCACTTGAGCCAGTGTAATTCAGGTTGGTTCTGCCACAGCTGGTATCAGAGCTAACAAGTGTACACCGGAGATATGAATTGCCTTAAAAATACTTTCAGTATAAAATTGGACCAACAATGTATTTTATAAAACTACGTTGGTTTCGTTAAGGATTGTGCTTAGTACGTAAAGCCCTAGGGTGATGTTTATTAAGGGAAGTAATGGTGGCTATAGTATATAAACTCTGACTTCCAGCATTACCTTTCTGTTAAAAATTAAACTCATGCACAACCAAACCTTATATTCTGTAACGACGTCTTCGACGATGAGTAAGAAGGTAAGGATCCTAAGCTAACTGGGGAGTTAGCCTTCCCGTCGGTGATACGAACCGAACACTGTTTCTCAAGCAGTGGCCTTCTTGAGATGCTGCCAATATATCAACTTAGGTTGATTATATTGGGAGTATATGGTTAGGCATAGGGTATGGCGATCGTTGTTCATACCCCCGCATTTTTGCGGTACCCTCGTGAATACGTTGTTTCGATAACGTATGTTAACATTATCTGTACGGCGGTAATTGTACAGATACTGTTCCTATATTGAACAGTAATGTTTGGGGACGCTTTCATGACATGCTGGCATGAAAGGTTCGTTGGAGATATGTATTGTGGTTTTCTGCAGGTACGCTAACCACGATTCGATAGGTTCTAAACGGTTAGGATTTATCGACTAGATATTATAGGAAGAGACGTATCTATGTTATGCTACCGTAACTAACCACGTAAGTCCAAAGATATTTGGCAGTTATTTTGGTTTGTGAGGACGTTAGTGCGTGCATGCATCTTTGAATTGTTTGAAAAGTAGAACTTGTGCTTATGTTGTTATGGGGATACCTAGAGTATAGTTATCCACAAGTGCAGCCTAGAAATGGTCACAAACAGCCTTAGGGTTTAGTATCTCGGTATCTTTGTTTCATCCGCCAAATCTATCGTAACTATCTGATCTTCAGTCCTTGCTGTAACCAGAATCAAATATCTTGTTCCATTTACCTTGTGAGTTCTTAGTTGGATGTATATCTTGGTGCATTCCAACATTTTTCCTAAGCTTAATTCACATTTTTTCCGCAGCCATCTTAAAACCCTAAGGAATTTCTATCCAATCTAACATTTGAATCCTTTTGATTCAGATGGCAGATGTTCAGAGGATCTATTGGGATGTTGAGGAATATGCTCACACCGCTTATCTACATTGGGAAGGGTTTCCAAAAATCTTGTGGGATACACTTCGTATATTTCACTACCGGTACCCACCCCAGTATAAGGGTCGTGAGTTTATTGAGGTTGGAGTCCCTCGATGCCGTGCTACTGTCACTGTTCCCCAACATCCTATCCTTGAGTGGCAATCTATTGAGATAGAGGTTGTCGGATATCATCTTGTGGATGCTTTTGAAGCAGCAGCCCTCAAGGCTATTACCACCTTTTGTGAATAGCATCCAGAGGAAGTAGCAGCATATCCCATTGGACTATTTTCGGCAGTTTTTGCACATGATGCTGAGTGGATCTACAGAACAAACCATTTTGGACATTTAGTTGGAAATCTCGCTGAAGAGACCCTCAGGGCAGTGATCAGATATATGAATGCTTAGTATCGCCTCCAGTCACTTAAACAAAGGTGTATGGACGATATGGTGAATCTGGCCCAGGATTTTCATAGGGATCTTACCCTAAAAGATGACCAGATTCATTCGCTTGGTCAAGGAATTGCCGAGAGAGATACTACCATTGGACATTTGGAGGTGCAGATCTTGGAGGGTGATGCTCAAATTCTGCAGCACAACACCGTAATTGACTTCTTGCAGGAACAAGTCCATGACTTGAACCAAGAATTAGGTGATGCCCTTGGACATATTGAGATGCTCCAAGAACAGCAAATGCCTCCTCTTGTGCCAAACGAGTTAGAAGAAGAGGAGGAAGATTCAAAAGAAGAACCTGAGGAAATTGAAGGCGTGTCTGAGATAGATTCAGAACATGGAGATCCAGAACCTAATCCTCAGCTCAATCATTCTTCTTCCGACAGCCATTCTTCATCCGGCAGCCAGTCTTCTGTGGGCAACCTCGACGACTTCTAATTCATCCTTGTCATCGATATCCTAGATGTGTTTAGTGTAGTATAGTGTGACATAGGGAGTGTGTAATCTAGTTGACTTAAGGGCCACTTGTTGTATTATAAGTGGCAGGAGTAGGTATGATTGAATGGTAATTGGTAGATTACCAGAATATAATATACAGACCACCAGTTAGGATCTAAATACGAGTTCCTGTTCAGTTATCCATCGATCTGTCAATCTGTTGTACTATCTTTATCTGTTCCTTTTGGGTGCGGTATATTCTGAAAATGGAAGCAAGGATAATCTGATGTAATGGACATCTTCCATGTTTTTCAGATGGTTGGCGCTACGCGTGGAACTGCTGAAGGGTTCAGGCCAGACCAGGCTAGCGGTTCCCAACAACCGCCACCACCACCCCCAAATCTAGCCGAGGTTATGGCATGACAGACTGAGCTTCTCAATCTGCTAGTGCAAGCACAACAGAACCAGTATCGACAGCAATCATGAGGAGGTCGTGATGACCTCAACCCCCAAGTGGCAAGTTATCAGGATTTCCTCAGTACTCAGCCCCATTTTTCAGTAAAGCTGAAGAACCTCTTGATGCCGATGCCTGGCTCCATACTATTGAATCGAAGTTCGCCCTTCTTACTATACCGTGTGCGGACTCGAGTAAAGCTCACTTCACCGCCCAGAAACTTCGTGGTGCCGCCCACATTTGGTGGGATAACCATTGTGCCATGCAACCCGATGGCCATGTTATCTCCTGGGAGGAATTTCGGACTGCCTTCAGGGCACACCATATTTCTGAAGGACTAATGGAGCGGAAGTTGAATGAATTTCTAGCACTCACCCAAGGCACCCATATGGTACTGCAGTATGCATAGACTTTTAATCATCTGTGCCAATATGCAGGCTATCACGCTGACAGTGATACCAAGAAACAGGATCGTTTCCATCGTGGCCTCAGTACCAAGCTCAAGGAACGCCTAAACCTTGTTAAGGCTAATACTTTCAGTGAGCTGGTTAATATAGCCCTAACACAGGAAGATTGTATCTCGGCACATCATGTCGAGAAGAAACGGAAAACCCCCACTGGACCCTCGAGTGCTCAGTCACCGAGGTATCATGTTGTGCCCAATGCGCAGTTTAGAACGCCCTGCGAAATGCTCCACCTGGCAGATTGGTTTTCCACCCGCCTCAACAGCAAGGAGGGTATAGACCTCCCGTGCCTCCACAACAGCCACAGCAGTTTGGCCCAAGGCCAAACAGTCAACAATTTCAACAGAGAAGTAGCACTTATCGCTGTTTTAATTACGGGAGTGCGGATCACTTTATTAAGGATTGTCCTCGGCCCAGGAAGCCTTTTCAAGGGCAGAGTTCTAATCAGAGCAATCAGGGCAAGGGCAAGAAGTGAGTAATGCAAGTCCGGCAGGGGCGAGTTAACTTCACCACCCTTGCAGAACTTCCAGAAGGAGCCCCCATAATGACGGGTACATTTTCTATCAACTATAAACCCGTTATTATCTTATTTGATTTTGGTACAACTCATAGCTTCATTAGTGACAAATGTGTTGCCCGAGTAGGACTTGATTCTTGTCAAGTCAAGGAGTCGTATATAATCTCTACCCGTGGGGGAAAGATTGGTTCCAATCAGCTGATTAGATACGTGCTAATACAGTTGGGTAGTAAGGAAATAAAAACTGATTTGGTTTTGCTCCCTTTAGAGGGTATGGATATCATACTTGGGATGGATTGGATGACAAAACATAAGGTGTTGTTAGATATCTCTTCCCGAGTTATTGAGATTGACTCACCATATGAAGGAGCCACTACCCTCTATCTACCCCAACAAGAGTACTTCAACTCTTGTGTTTATCAACCACAGATATCAAATTAGAAGACATTCCTATAGTCTGTGAGTATTCCGATATCTTTCTAGACGATTTGCCTGGGATGCCACCAGATTGGAACATCAAGTTCATTATTGAGCTCCAACCTGGCACAGCTCCTATTTCCAAGAGGCCATATCAAATGCCGCCTAATGAATTGGCCGAGCTAAAAGTACATCTTCAAGATCTTCTTGATAAAGGTTTTATACGCCCAAGTGCTTCACCTTGGGGATGCCCCGCTCTCTTTGTCAAGAAAAAGGACAAAAGCTTAAGGCTATGTGTCGATTATCATCCACTCAATGCGGTCACTATCAAAAATAAGTACCCTCTTCCCCACATTGATATCTTGTTTGATCAACTAGCTGGAGCCGAAGTCTTCTCTAAGATTGATCTACGCTCTGGTTATCATCAAATCAAAATCAAACCTAGTGATGTTCCAAAAATGGCTTTCTCGACCAGATATGGACTTTATGAATATCTGGTTATGTCTTTTGGACTCACTAATGCACTGGCATACTTCATGTATCTTATGAATTCAGTCTTCATGCCGGAGCTTGATAAATTTGTCATGGTTTTCATCGACGATATTCTGATATACTCTAAGACCGAAGAAGACCATGCAGATCATATACGTGTCGTTCTTCAACAACTACGTGATCACTGCCTTTACGTGAAATTCTCTAAATGCGAGTTTTGGCTTGATAGTGTGAAATTTTTGGGACATACTATCTCCAGTGAAGGAATATCAGTTGATCCTACTAAAGTTCAAGAAGTTATGGATTGGAAACCTCCAACTTCAGTCCATCAAATCTGTAGTTTCCTTGGATTGGCAGGATATTATCGTTGATTCATTCCAGACTTTTCCAAGATAGCCAAACCTATGACTGAGCTACTCAAGAAGGAGGTTAAATTCCATTGGGATGATAAGTGCGAAGAAGCATTTCATACACTGAGAAAACTTCTAACCACTGCTCCAGTACTAGCTCAGCCAGATAGTACCAAGCCTTTTGATGTCTATTGCGATGCTTCCGGAACCGGACTTGGTTGTGTGCTTATGCAAAATAACCTGGTTATTGCTTATGCTTCTAGAGCACTCTGGAATCATGAACAAAATTATCCAACTCATGATCTTGAGTTAGCAGCTGTTATTCACGCTCTCAAGATTTGGAGACATCATCTTATGGGCGCCAAGTGTAACATTTACACTGACCATAAGAGCCTCAAATATATCTTTACTCAAGCTAACCTAAATATGAGGCAAAGGCGCTGGTTAGAACTGATCAAGGACTACGATCTTGAGGTACACTATCATCCTGGCAAGGCCAATGTGGCTGCAGATGCACTAAGCCGCAAGGCACATTGTCATTGCTTATCCCTAGAAATCTTCAGTGAAACTCTTTGCTATCATATGAGGAAACTCAATCTAGAAATTGTTCCTCAAGGTAGCCTGAATCTCATATCTATTGAATCTACTCTTCAAGATAAAATCATCATGTCACAATTTCATGATGAAGGTATCAAAATTATCAAACAGAAACTATCTCAGGGAGAAGCGAAATATAGGTGTTTCCACACGGATCATCAAGGAATTCTATGGTTCAACCATCGTATTGTTGTACCTATGAATCATCAGCTTCATAAACAAATCCTTGATGAAGCAGATCTGTCCAAATTTTCTATTCATCCTGGTAGTACTAAAATGTATCAAGACCTAGGCAAAAGTTTTGGTGGATCAGGATGAAAAGAGAAATTGCTAAGTATGTATCTAAATGTGGTACTTGTCAGAGAGTCAAAGCTAGTCATCTAAAGGTATCCGGTACACTCCAACCACTGCCTATTCCATCTTGGAAGTGGGAAGCATCAGTATGGATTTCATCGTTGGTCTTCCCAACACATCTCAGAAGCATGATTCCATCTAGGTAATCATTGATAGACTCACCAAAATAGCACACTTTCTTCCCATGCATACAAATCATACTGCTAAGAAGTATGCCTAAATCTATCTGGAGCAAATTATTCAGCTGCATGGTGTCCCTAAGACAATCATTTCTGATTGAGGGGCACAATTCATTGCACGCTTCTGGGAGCAATTTCAATCCTCTCTCGGAACCAAGCTGATTCAAAGCTCTGCATACCATCCACAAACTGATGGACAGACTGAGCGAGTTAATCAGATCCTTGAAGACATGCTCCGAGCTTGTATCATTCACTATGGTACGAACTGGGACAAATATCTAGCCTTGGCTGAATTTTCTTATAACAACAGCTATCATTCCAGTCTTCAAATGGCTCCCTTTGAGGCGTTGTATGGTCGAAGATGTCGAACTCCTTTGAGTTGGTCTGAGACCGGTGAACGCCAAATCTTCGGACAAGACTTAGTTACCGAAGCCGAAGATAAGGTCAAGCTTATCCAAGCCAATCTTAAGGCCGCCCAGTCTAGATAGAAAAGTTATACAGACCAAGAAAGAAAACCATTACAATTCCAAGTAGGAGATTATGTCTATCTTCGGGTATCTCCTACTAAAGGTGTTCAACGTATCGGCCTAAAGGGAAAATTAGCACCTCGATACATTGAACCTTTTGAAATCATCGAGGCCTGTGGCCTAGTGGCTTACAGACTTCATCTTCCTTCTCAGTTGGCCACCATTCATGATGTCTTTCATATATCCCAACTCAAGAAATGCATCAAAGTGCCTACTGAGATAATTGAACAACAAGTCATCGAAATCGAGCCTGATCTATCTTATGCCGAACGACCCATTCAAATTCTTGACACCAAGGAAAGAACCACTAGAAGAAGAAAGATTAGGATGTACAAAATCTTGTGGGATCATCATACTGAAGAAGAAGCCACCTGGGAAACTGAAGATTATCTTCAGAAAAACTTTCCCGAGTTCCTTAAAAATCCTTAGGTATCTACTTTCCAAATCTACCATTCTAGTAATCTCGGGACGAGATTCCTTTTAGGGGGGAAGGTTGTGACACCCTAGGTGTCAAAATAGTAAAATAATAGGAAAGAATGTGTAATGTATGTATTGAATTGAGTGAAATGGAGTGAATGTGTGGAAATAAGGACTTATGTGTAATTTTTCAAAAGTATGAGTCCTTTTATGCAAAATATTTGAATTACAAATGTAACTTTCAATTTTTACTAGGGGTTAAAGTGTAAAAGTAGTAGTCATCATTACATTGCATGGCAACTTACAATTAAGTCCAAGGTTACATGAAATTTACCCTAATAAGGACAAAAACTTTAAAAAGTTTGAAATTAGTCCAAGGTTTTAAAATAAAGTTCTATCCTTTGAGTTTTTGGTTTTGAACCCTAAATAAAAGTTGTAGGGTTTGAAATGTTCTACAACTTTTATTTTGACTATTTTCTCATTTGAGATATAAAATAGTGAGAAAACTTGATTTTACATCAAGGTCCCTGGAGTTTTTGGAGTTTACATCTTAGCCCCTGGCGCCCCCTCCCCCTTCTTCTTCCTCTGCTTCCCCTCTGCCGCGCAGCAGCGCTGCCGCAGGCTGCCGTGCCGCACCGCCCGAGGCTACCTCTTGCTCCAGCGCCGCTCCACGCGTCGCCTCCGAGCTCGGTAACCGCCTTAGCGTTCCCCTGCTGGCCTTCCCCGAGCGTGACACGCTGCTCTGCCGCCCGCCCGAGCTGCCCGTAGTCTGCCACCACAGGCCGCCGCCGCTCATCGCTGCTGCCGCCCTATCGGCGCCACCTCCTGCTCTGGCAGCTCCCACACGCCGCCCCCAGACCGGCCGCCGTAGCTTCTCTCCTCTGGCCTTCCTAGCTTCTCTCCTCTGGCCTTCTTCCGCGTGCTCCACGTCGCCCCGCCTCTGCCCGAGCTCTGCCCGGCCGCCACCCCGCCGCCATCATGGCTAGCGCCCGTGCGTGCCTCCCCCACACTTCTTTGCTTGTCTAAGACGCTCAGTAGCTTCCCCTCCCTCCATTTTGCTCTTTCTTGCACTCTCACTTCACTCCGAGCCTCTGAACGCCGTCGCGGCTCGAGTTCTTCTCCGGCGACCTCCCTATCTACCATGGGTAGACCACCACAACTCCTTCCGATCCATGACAGCCCGTCCTCTAGCTTCGCCATGATCCCGTGAAGCTCACCGCCCTTCACTCGACTACTTTTGAGCTCCAGTTTGGCCTTCCCGACGCTCACCGGCGTTCTTCTCCTCCGTCGTCATCACGGTCACCGTCGGTCATCTCCTTCCCATAGCTGTTAGCCTCAATTGAGTGCAGCAATGCAACACCCGTGGCTCACCGATGCTCATGCGCAGGACCTTCACCGATGTTGATCACCAGAGCATCACCGTCGCCGTCGACCTCTCCGCCGCCGCCTCGGTCTGCCGTGGGGACCCATCTTCCTGACTACCTCAACCCTCGCCAAGGTGATCAATAGAACCGCCTTGATCCCCTGGAGCTATTCCCCCACCTCCGATCCGCCGCCGGAGAGCCGCCACACCGGAACACCGCCGCCGTAGTTGAGCTCTATCGCCACCGCTTCGGGTCGCTGTCGTTCCACCCCTCCGGTTGACCCCGACCATGACATCACCCCCAGCGAGGACCGCCCTAGCCCCCTGACCCTCCCTGGCCGGTTCCCCCTCGCCGCCGGCGACCATCGTCGCCAGAATTTGACCGGCGAATCTCGGCTCTCTTCCCCGATGAGCCAATGTCACACCCGGTTTAGAAAAGATAACCGAATGCATCCCATATGTGCGCCAGGATCAAGTTCCGCACATACAGTAGACGTCACAAGCGAATATCCGAACAATGCAATAACGAATAAGAGTATAATAGTACTTTATTACATGACCGACAGTCTTAACCTTAAGCAAATAAATAATCGTCGATAAATAGCAGCGGACTTCAACTTCACAGGCAGTTGACTGGGAGACACTCGCCTAGAAATCTCCAATATCCTCGGGAAACTCCGGAAAGTTGTCTTGTTCTGAGCAGCATTGGTTTTAATAAAGCAAGCGTGAGTACACTTATGGTTGGTACTCAGCAAGTGGAGTAAATTATATATGCAAGGCCAAATCAAGGATAAGCTGACATGGTTTGACTGCGATAAGCATTTTAGTTGGTCAAGTTTTATTTAGCAAGCATTAACTAAGTTTAAGTTTATACCAACCCTTATATAAAAAACTGAGTAAATAAACAACAACAACAAAATAAAGAACAACAGCTTAAGTCGTCTTCAAGTTCAATTATCATGTGAGGGTCCAAGCCGCTCTTAACCGTGAGCACGGCTGATATATCAGTTTTCACTCTGCAGAGGTGGTACACTTTACCCACAGCTCGTGTTTCCCTTGATGCCCGGGTTTGCAAGGCCCTTAAACACTTCCGAGGTGAGTGGCAGGGATTCACTACGAGGCCTTTACAAAGATTCCCTAACTTGTGACAATCCGCTAAGGTTTCAAGCCAAAGCGGTCATAACCCTCCCTATTGAGGAAAATACCTTAGCCAAGGTTCACATAGCTATGTGCCTCAAAGGACCGAGCTATACCCCGTCAATGCAACCCCTCTTGCCCTTTCGGTAAGATCATCACAAGCCAGGGTTTCTAATTAATTAGCCAAGACCAGAGCCATATAGTACTGTGGTTGTACTGTTTTCCTGGGTGGTTCTCCATGTTCCAATTCATTCGATAAGCTTGTTTGATTGCCATAACAATATTCCAAAGGACATGAGAGATATAGGAGGTAACATGGTTTCCAAACATCCAAAACTATTATTAAGCAACTAGCGTAACTATAACATAAATAAAACAACCCAGGTTTAAACAAGGAAGATAAATAAAATCTAGTCGTATCCTTAGTTGGGTTCCATCATGTTCTAGACACATGCATGCATAAAAGTAAAGTTGTAATTGTGATATTAATAGGACTGAAATCATGATCAAGGACCACTTGCCTTCGTTAGCAAACTGCTGCTGCTCAGGAAAATCTTCAAAGTCTTGACCCTGCGGATCCTCGAACTGCGCACCGTCTAACGTCGCACACAAGCACATACAAACAAGGAGACGAAATAAAATAAGAACAGTACACCAATCAGTGAAAACAGAACAAAATAACATGTTAAAAACATTGTACAAGTCGTAAGGATCGCGTGAGCGCAAGAATCGATGAAATCGGAGTTAAAACGGAGAAGTTAGGGCTAAAACGGGGTTCCAGGGGCTTATCTGCGAAGATTTAGATCTAAAAGGACCTAAAACAGAGAAACCAGGGGCTAGATCATAATTAAACCCTAGACAGAGGGGCTAGAACGCAAAATCTAGAGATACAGGACGGCGGGTTCGATTTTGAAAAACCCTAGGGGTCTAAATAGAAGAATTTGGACTAAAACGCGAATACTTTTGAATTGGGCAGGACGGCGGGTTGAAATCGAGAAAACTTAAGGGCTATTTTGCAAATACGGCGCGGTTGACCGGTACTTGGACTGTTTGACCCACGGGTAGATAGGATCTGGGCCGATGGATTTTGATCGGACGGTGGGGATCGCGCTGGCGGGGGGGGAACGGCACGGGAGAGGCGGCGGGACGCCGGCGGCGAGCCGGAGGCGGCGGCGACTCGCCGGAGGTACGCGATCTCGCGTCTCCGGCGACCATTCGGGACGGGACTTGGCCGGGGAGAGAGAGGGGAACGAGGGGAACTGGTTTGGGGTGAAGAGAGGGAGAGGCGGCGGCCGTAGACGGCGGCCGGCGGCGAGAGCGGCGGCGGCGGCTCGGTGTGCGTCGAGCGGCCACGGGGGAAGCGGGGGAGAGGGAAAAGGCGTGCGACCGTGCACCCTCATCACCTTGCGGTGCCCCGGGGGCACTCGGTTGCCGGGGAGCGGCGGCGGACCGGCGTGACGACGGCGGCCCGAGGCGAGGACGGCGGCGGCGGATGCGGCGGTTAGGGTTAGGGCGTAGGGCGGCTGCGGCTTAGGGTTTAGGGGGCCCGGGGGTGCGGCGGCTTTTAAAGGGCGGCCGAGGGGCGCCTGGGCGTGCAGGCCCGAGGCGGAGACGGCGCGGGGTGCGGCGGACCGAGCTCGGACTCGAGCTCGGGTCCGGCTCGGGCGCGGGGAAGGAGGAGGGCCTGACAGGCGGGGCCCCCCTGTCAGCGCCAGAGAGAGAGGAGGGGGAGCGGTACGCGCGCGCGGAGGTTGGGCCGGCGGGTGAGCTGCGGCCCAGAGAAGAGAGGGGGCGCACGGGGGAAAGGAAGGAGGGGGGAGGCGCGGGCCTTGGGCCGCGCGGGGTGGACCGGACCGAGCGGAGGGAAGGGAAAAGGCCGGGTTGTGCGAGGGGAGAGAGAGAGAAGGAGAGGGGAACGGCGGGCCGGCTGCAGAGGAAAGAAAGGGAAGGAGGGGGGGGTGGCCAGCCGGGTTGGGCTGGGCCCAAAGGGGAGAAAAGGAGGGGAAAAAGAGAAAGAGCAAACAAAAATCAAAAAGAGCTTTTGAATTTGAGAAAGGAATTTGAATTCAAATTTAATCCAAATAAACTACAACCAATAAAGCAATGCAAAGAGCATGAATGCACATGACATATATATTTTCCTATATTTATTTTTATACCTTAAGAAAATTGCTTATCAAAATTCATGTAACCCTTTAACCTATCATGCCATTTAAATTACTTTTGTACTTTGCAAAAATTAGGGTGTTACAAACCTACCCCCCTTAAAAGGAATCTCGTCCTCGAGATTCGGCTGGGCTAGCAAAAAGCTGGGGAAAATCTGCCTGTAACTCATCCTCTCGTTCCCAGGTAGCCTCATCCTCTGAATGGTGACTCCACTGAACTCTGCACATTCGTATCCTCTTACTCCGAGTAATTCTCTCTGCCGTATCCAGTATTTTGATCGGGTGCTCCTCGTAAGTCAAGTCCTCCTGCACATCCAGTTCCTCCAGCGGTAACTGCTCCTCAGGTACCCTCAAGCATTTCTTCAACTGAGAGATATGAAACACATTGTGCACATCTGACAACCGTGCAGGTAACTCTAGTTGGTAAGCCACCTCGCCTTTCCGTTCTAGAATCTTGAACGGACCAATGTAACGAGGCGACAATTTCCCTTTGACCTTGAATCTGCGCAAACCTCTGATTGGTGACACCTTCAGATATACGTAGTCACCTTCCTCAAAGGTCAACTCCCGTCGTCGAGTATCTGCATAGCTCTTCTGTCTTGACTGAGCCACCTTCAAGTTCTCACGAACAACCTGTACCTGCCTTTCAGCCTCTTTAATGATCTCAGGTCCGAACAGCTGACTTTCACCTGTCTCACTCCAATACAACGGAGTCCTGCACTTCCTGCCATACAGTGCCTCGAACGGCGCCATCTTTAAACTGGCCTGATAACTGTTATTATAGGAGAACTCTGCGAACGGCAAACTCTTGTCCCAACTGCCTCCATGTTTCAGTGCACAGGCTCGGAGCATATCCTCTAACACCTGATTTGTCCTTTCGGTCTGCCCATCAGTTTGCGGATGATAAGCAGAGCTGAAGTTCAACTTCGTATCCATTGACTCATGCAGCTTTTGCCAGAATCGAGACGTAAACTGAGTACCCCTGTCTGACACTATCTTCTTAGGTACTCCATGCAAGCACACAATTCGCGAGATGTACAATTCTGCCAGTCGTGCACCTGTATACGTAATCTTTACCGGTATAAAGTGAGCTACCTTGGTCAGTCGGTCCACTATGACCCATATCGAATCATAACCATCTCGTGTTCGTGGCAACCCCACAATGAAATCCATACCGATTTCTTCCCATTTCCACTCCGGCACCTTCAAGGGCTGTAACAATCCAGCTGGTCTCTGATGTTCTGCCTTAACTCTCTGACACACGTCACACAATGCCACGTGAGCGGCAACGTCACGTTTCATGCCATACCACCAATATCTTTCCTTCAAATCCTGATACATCTTAGTACTGCCAGGATGGATAGAATAAGCTGAGTCATGAGCTTCCTGCAGAATTTTCTCTCGGAGGTGGTCCACATCTGGTACGCATATCCTCTTTCTGAACCATACTGTCCCATGTTCATCTTCAGTAAAATCTGGGGCCTTGCCTGCTTCTATCATTCCTTTTATCTCCTGTATCTTAGAGTCCTCAAGCTGACCCTTCCGTATGTCTTCGTTGAGGGTCGGCTCAACCTCTATAGTGATTCCCTCCGTATGAGCGACGAACCCCAGGTTGAGTCGTTCAAATTCCTTGTACAACTCCCGAGGCATCTGGCTAATCATCATCGCATTCACATAGCTCTTGCGACTCAAGGCATCCGCAACCACATTTGCCTTCCCGGGATGGTAGTGTATCTCCAGATCATAATCCTTGATCAGCTCTAACCACCTTCGCTGCCTTAGATTGAGGTCATTCTGAGTGAAAATATACTTCAAACTCTTATGATCGGTATATATCTGGCATCGGTGACCCAACAAGTAGTGCCTCCAAATTTTCAGAGCATGTACCACTGCTGCCAACTCCAGATCGTGCGTGGGGTAGTTCTGCTCATGCTTTCTCAATTGACGGGATGCATATGCAATCACGTGTCCCTCTTGCATCAATACACAACCGAGACCCTGCTTGGATGCGTCACAGTAGATATCGAAGCTTTTGTAAATATCAGGCATAGCCAACACTGGTGCAGTTGTCAGCCTCTTTTTCAGCTCCTCGAAACAATCCTGACATGCCGCAGACCATATAAATTTCTTGTCTTTCTCTAGCAGTGACGTAAGGGGTTTCACTATCTTAGAGAAGCCTTCAATAAACCTCCGGTAATACCCTGCAAGTCCTAGGAAACTCCGGATTTCCGAAACCGTCGTGGGTGGCTCCCATTTCAACACATCTTTTACTTTCCCTGGATCCACTGCAATACCTCCGCCTGTAATGACATGACCCAGAAATGAAACCTCATTCAGCCAAAATTCACACTTGCTGAGCTTAGCATACAACTGATTATCCCGGAGCTTCTGCAAGATGAGTCTCAAGTGCACCTCATGTTCCTCTTCATCCTTGGAGTATACCAGAATATCATCGATGAACACCACCACAAACTTGTCGAGATACTCCATGAACACTTTGTTCATCAGGTACATAAAGTAAGCTGGAGCATTAGTCAACCCGAACGACATCACCGTATACTCATATAACCCATACCTGGTAGTGAATGCGGTCTTGGCAATATCTGAAGGTCGTATCCTCAGCTGATGATAACCTGACCTCAAGTCAATCTTTGAGAATACCTTGGCTCCCCTCAACTGATCAAACAAGTCTTCTATACGCGGCAATGGATACTTGTTCTTGATTGTCACCTCATTCAAGGCCCTGTAGTCAACACACATCCGCTGTGTACCATCTTTCTTTTCAACGAATATCACAGGTGCTCCCCAAGGTGACGAACTAGGACGAATGTACCCCTTACCTAGCAATTCTTTCAGTTGTTTCTTAAGTTCCTCTAATTCACCAACCGACATTCTATATGGCCTCTTAGCAATAGGCGCAGTACCAGGTAAAAGATCTATAATAAATTCAATGTCACGTTCAGGTGGCATACCTGGCAAATCATCAGGGAAGACGTCCGGGTACTCGCTAACCACTCTGATAGCCTCCATCGAACTTGCCTTTAACTGATTTACTGCACAATCTGCTGCCGACGGAAGTGTTGCAACAAACTCAAATCTTTCACCTTCTTGGCTAGTGAGAACCACAGACCGCTTGGAACAATGAATCACTGCGTCGTATTTTGTCAACCATCCCATTCCGAGAATAATATCAATACCACTTGACGGTAACACTATCGGGTTTGCACAGAATTCCTTGCCCATGATTTGTATTTTTTACCCCGAGACATCGGTACACAGCCCTCATATTTCCCCCAGGTGAATTTACTAACATGGAATTAGGCATGGTGCATAAGGGAATAGAGTACTTAGCTACATATTCAGCAGAGATGAATGTATGCGATGCTCCAGAATCGAATAAAACTGATGCAGGGGCGGAGTTGACAAGAAACATACCGAACACAACGTCCTGAGCCTCCTGAGCGGTCTCCGCGGCCACATGATTCACTCGCCCGCGGACGTAGTTTTGCTGACCCTTGTTGCTCTGGGGCGTCTGCATGTTGTTTCGGGGCTGTTGCTGCTGCTGCTGCGGTGTCTGCCTCTGTCCACTGTTGTTAAATTGACCTGGAGTGTGCTGAGCATTTTTCTTGGGACATGCATTGGCATAATGTCCCGCTTCACCACACCGGTAGCAAGTATTACCACCGGCGGGAGCGGTGGCATTGTTTCTCATCGGCGTGCCTGTAGGGGTGCCCTGACGATTCTGCTGAAAGTTGGAGCGCTGCACTGACTGACCGGCATGTTGAGCTTGCTGCTGCTGTTGGTTGAAGCGCGGGTACTGACTCTGCCCGAAGTTGACATTCTGTCCCCCTGAGCGGAAGGGTGTCCCCTGCGGGGCATTGAAGCGAGGACGTGCATTACTGCTGAACTGCGTCGATGACTCGTACTTCCTTTTCTGCTCACCCATCTCCTTGCGGGCATGCTCCACCATGATGGCTTTATCCACCATTTTCTGGAAGCTGTCGAAAGTATGCACCATTAGTTGATATTTGATAGGTCCAATCAGACCCTCCCTGAAGTGATCCTGCTTCTCCTCATCATCCGCGACATCTGCAGGGGCGTAACGAGACAGTTGGATGAACTTGTCCCGATACTCACTCACGGACATTGCCCCTTGCTTCAAAGCAAGGAACTCCTGCTTCTTGAGCTTCATCAGGCCCTTGGGTATGTGCTGCTCCCGGAATTTGCTCCTGAACTCCTGCCAGCCGATAGCGTCGGGGTTGTCATGAGCTGCTGTGTAAGCATCCCACCAATCCGCTGCGGTCCCTTCCAGTCTGCCTGAAGCATAAAGAACCTTCTCCCTGTCGGTACACTGGGCGAGGTTGAGCATCTTCTCCACAGTCTTGATCCAGTCATCAGCCTGAAGTGGATCCGGTGAATGAGAGAATGTGGGAGGCTTGTGACTCATGAACTCCCTGTGCCTGTCCCTTGCTGGTGGTGGTGGAGGTGGTGGCGCTTGGTTCATCTGAGCTTGCATGTTGGCGATGGTGTTCGCCATGTTGGTCAGCAGCTCAGTCTGGGCGGCGAGAAACTGCTCCATTCCTGCAGGTGGCGTCGGGTGCGGTTGACTTGGTGGCGGGTTAGGGTTGGTGTTGTTGCGCACCCTCCGTCGCGGCGCTGCAGGTTGATCAACTCCTGATCCGGACCTGGTGTTCACCATCTGATTGGGTTAGAAAAGAGAGACTCATGAATTTAATCATGGAAAATGGATAGGAACAAGGGCAAGATAAAGATAGCAACGGAAAAAAAAACAACCCCAAAATTTTACTAACTATATATTTGTATTAATAACTTGATATGGTTGTGGTCATCACTCCACAACCTATCGCAATCATTACAAAGATCCAACTCAAACATTGTCACAAAACCAAGCACACTTTCACATTAATCTAATTTAACACACTATTAAGATCGTTCGTACTAACGATTGCAAAAGACTCTTGGAAAACTCCTATCTAGAAAGAAAATTTACTCCTATCTTAACTCCTAAAACTATCCTCTAACGGTAGGTGGTGCGGTAGCCGGGCTCTCCATAATGAATACGCTTGCGAGGGGGTGACTCCGGCAAGTACTCCTTTGGTTCAATGCTGTCGCACTCCGGAGGTAACACTGGATCTCCTCTCAGCCGAGCCTCCAGAATTGCCTTCTCCCGGATGGTCTTCATTAGCTTCTTCTTGACCTCCTGGATCTCTGCTCCGGCTGCATCTAGGTCCGTGCTGAGAGCGGCGACCAGCTCCTGTGTGGTGTCCATTAGCAGACTTACTTCCCCAGGGGGTGGAGCAGGAATCTGCGCACAAGTAGCTCCCCTCTTGCGTTGTGGAAACTGCTGGAACTCAGTGCCCTAGAGCTCTTCCTTGTAAGCGTAGCAAAGAAAGTAGAGTGCCCTCCTGGCAGCTTCACTAGTCCCTGCCTCCAAAGCCCTCCTGGGCACCTCATCAATGTGCTTAGAGTATTCCACCCAGCATCCAGGTCTCTCATCCGGAACGCAAATCAACACCGACACCAACCATTCTTCTTCCTGTTGTGCATTCTTGAACAAGTGAGCCTCAAAATGTGACTTCCGCGGAAAGCCAATCCTCTGCATGGCCTTCCAGAGGAGCGCGGGGAAAGGACCATCGGCAGATTCCAAGTGAAGTATCTGCTTCCCGTAGTGAGGCTCAGGTGGTGGTGGGGTCGTGGCGACAGCTGGCTCCGGACCATCATCTGGATCGTCATCGTCATCTCCTGGCGCATCGGAGTCCTCAGCATCACCCTTATCCTTGTCTCCATCTGCAGCACCTGAATCATCACCATCTCCTCCTGCAGGGCCCTCATTGCTGCCACTTGAAACCTCTGGATGGTCGTCTGGCAACTCCATGGGCTCCTCCTCAGTGTCGGTGTCCACCCATCCCCCATTGGAGTGGTCACAGTGATGGTCATCCAGTGGGTCGGACACTTCCTGCGAGTGATGAATCGGATGCGGTGGTCCACGGGTGCTCTTACGGGCAGTCTGCCTGATTCTGACCATCTGCAACAGAAACGAGAGCAATGCAAGATAGAGAACATTTAGAGGAAGATGCTATGAGTGACCTTAAAGCAAGATGGTATTTTTGCAAACTTCAACACACTTGAGAGACAAGCAGGTTTTCAAAGAGAAAAGGTAGAAGAATAATGATATAATCAAGAAAAATAAGCAGTTTTCAAAAGCAAGAAGGCAGAAGCTTGGCTACTAAGCAAGATAAGACTTAAAATTCGACCATTACTAGCTAGGCTAACGTCCTACAGTCAACACGGCTCTGATACCACTTCTGTCACACCCGGTTTAGAAAAGATAACCGAATGCATCCCATATGTGCGCCAGGATCAAGTTCCGCACATACAGTAGACGTCACAAGCGAATATCCGAACAATGCAATAACGAATAAGAGTATAATAGTACTTTATTACATGACCGACAGTCTTAACCTTAAGCAAATAAATAATCGTCGATAAATAGCAGCGGACTTCAACTTCACAAGCAGTTGACTGGGAGACACTCGCCTAGAAATCTCCAATATCCTCGGGAAACTCCGGAAAGTTGTCTTGTTCTGAGTAGCATTGGTTTTAATAAAGCAAGCGTGAGTACACTTATGGTTGGTACTCAGCAAGTGGAGTAAATTATATATGCAAGGCCAAATCAAGGATAAGCTGACATGGTTTGACTGCGATAAGCATTTTAGTTGGTCAAGTTTTATTTAGCAAGCATTAACTAAGTTTAAGTTTATACCAACCCTTATATAAAAAACTGAGTAAATAAACAACAACAACAAAATAAAGAACAACAGCTTAAGTCGTCTTCAAGTTCAATTATCATGTGAGGGTCCAAGCCGCTCTTAACCGTGAGCACGGCTGATATATCAGTTTTCACTCTGCAGAGGTGGTACACTTTACCCACAGCTCGTGTTTCCCTTGATGCCCGGGTTTGCAAGGCCCTTAAACACTTCCGAGGTGAGTGGCAGGGATTCACTACGAGGCCTTTACAAAGATTCCCTAACTTGTGACAATCCGCTAAGGTTTCAAGCCAAAGCGGTCATAACCCTCCCTATTGAGGAAAATACCTTAGCCAAGGTTCACATAGCTATGTGCCTCAAAGGACCGAGCTATACCCCGTCAATGCAACCCCTCTTGCCCTTTCGGTAAGATCATCACAAGCCAGGGTTTCTAATTAATTAGCCAAGACCAGAGCCATATAGTACTGTGGTTGTACTGTTTTCCTGGGTGGTTCTCCATGTTCCAATTCATTCGATAAGCTTGTTTGATTGCCATAACAATATTCCAAAGGACATGAGAGATATAGGAGGTAACATGGTTTCCAAACATCCAAAACTATTATTAAGCAACTAGCGTAACTATAACATAAATAAAACAACCCAGGTTTAAACAAGGAAGATAAATAAAATCTAGTCGTATCCTTAGTTGGGTTCCATCATGTTCTAGACACATGCATGCATAAAAGTAAAGTTGTAATTGTGATATTAATAGGACTGAAATCATGATCAAGGACCACTTGCCTTCGTTAGCAAACTGCTGCTGCTCAGGAAAATCTTCAAAGTCTTGACCCTGCGGATCCTCGAACTGCGCACCGTCTAACGTCGCACACAAGCACATACAAACAAGGAGACGAAATAAAATAAGAACAGTACACCAATCAGTGAAAACAGAACAAAATAACATGTTAAAAACATTGTACAAGTCGTAAGGATCGCGTGAGCGCAAGAATCGATGAAATCGGAGTTAAAACGGAGAAGTTAGGGCTAAAACGGGGTTCCAGGGGCTTATCTGCGAAGATTTAGATCTAAAAGGACCTAAAACAGAGAAACCAGGGGCTAGATCATAATTAAACCCTAGACAGAGGGGCTAGAACGCAAAATCTAGAGATACAGGACGGCGGGTTCGATTTTGAAAAACCCTAGGGGTCTAAATAGAAGAATTTGGACTAAAACGCGAATACTTTTGAATTGGGCAGGACGGCGGGTTGAAATCGAGAAAACTTAAGGGCTATTTTGCAAATACGGCACGGTTGACCGGTACTTGGACTGTTTGACCCACGGGTAGATAGGATCTGGGCCGATGGATTTTGATCGGACGGTGGGGATCGCGCTGGCGGGGGGGGGGAACGGCACGGGAGAGGCGGCGGGACGCCGGCGGCGAGCCGGAGGCGGCGGCGACTCGCCGGAGGTACGCGATCTCGCGTCTCCGGTGACCATTCGGGACGGGACTTGGCCGGGGAGAGAGAGGGGAACGAGGGGAACTGGTTTGGGGTGAAGAGAGGGAGAGGCGGCGGCCGTAGACGGCGGCCGGCGGCGAGAGCGGCGGCGGCGGCTCGGTGTGCGTCGAGCGGCCACGGGGAAGCGGGGGAGAGGGAAAAGGCGTGCGACCGTGCACCCTCATCACCTTGCGGTGCCCCGGGGGCACTCGGTTGCCGGGGAGCGGCGGCGGACCGGCGTGACGACGGCGGCCCGAGGCGAGGACGGCGGCGGCGGATGCGGCGGCTAGGGTTAGGGCGTAGGGCAGCTGCGGCTTAGGGTTTAGGGGGCCCGGGGGTGCGGCGGCTTTTAAAGGGCGGCCGAGGGGCGCCTGGGCGTGCGGGCCCGAGGCGGAGACGGCGCGGGGTGCGGCGGACCGAGCTCGGACTCGAGCTCGGGTCCGGCTCGGGCGCGGGGAAGGAGGAGGGCCTGACAGGCGGGGCCCCCCTGTCAGCGCCAGAGAGAGAGGAGGGGGAGCGGTACGCGCGCGCGGAGGTTGGGCCGGCGGGTGAGCTGCGGCCCAGAGAAGAGAGGGGGCGCACGGGGGAAAGGAAGGAGGGGGGAGGCGCGGGCCTTGGGCCGCGCGGGGTGGACCGGACCGAGCGGAGGGAAGGGAAAAGGCCGGGTTGTGCGAGGGGAGAGAGAGAGAAGGAGAGGGGAACGGCGGGCCGGCTGCAGAGGAAAGAAAGGGAAGGAGGGGGGGGTGGCCAGCCGGGTTGGGCTGGGCCCAAAGGGGAGAAAAGGAGGGGAAAAAGAGAAAGAGCAAACAAAAATCAAAAAGAGCTTTTGAATTTGAGAAAGGAATTTGAATTCAAATTTAATCCAAATAAACTACAACCAATAAAGCAATGCAAAGAGCATGAATGCACATGACATATATATTTTCCTATATTTATTTTTATACCTTAAGAAAATTGCTTATCAAAATTCATGTAACCCTTTAACCTATCATGCCATTTAAATTACTTTTGTACTTTGCAAAAATTAGGGTGTTACAGCCAAGGACCCAATTGCTTTGATTTAAATCTTTCTGAGGGTCTGACTGCAAGATTCCAGTCCCTCCCCTCAATTCAAAATCAGTGACCTTTAGAAATTTGTAAGAATTTGTAGGAAATTCAAAAAAGTGACAATCAAGTTTTGTTTGAATCCTTGAAGTAAAATCTACAACTTTTATGTAATAACCTTGAGCTGCATAAGTGGATATTTTGAATTAGAATAAATACTATGAAATGGGTGTGTTAATTAGATCTCTTGATCCATAGCTGTGCTGATGGTGAAATTTGAAACATAGGACATATGTCTCATGTATAGCTCTATATAAAATTTGTAGACTCAGAACTGTTTCCTAGCTATGGTGTTCAAGAATCTTTGTTTCAAATTGATGAAAGCTTTAAGATTTATTCTAGAGTGAATCTGTTAGTATTTGTAGCTGAAAATTTTACTTTAACCTTCTTTCGGCATGTGTAATCCATGATAAAATTTTGAACATCAGTAGTATAGAGTAGCTTAAGTTATGAATTTAGGCTTAGATTCAAAGATAATTCATGAATAATAGTTCTGATTTATGAAAATTTATAAAATTAAATTAGAGTGTTACTTTTGAGCAGTGTAATATGTTCATAAAATTTCAACACAAGATCTAGTATAGAACTTCTGATATAAATAAATTAGGATCTTTTCCAATACTACTTAATTTAATTAGCTTAATTCTTTAGAGTAACTCCACATGTAGTTTAATGAAGTTAGGTACTGTAAGTTAATACTCGATAAATGATTGCCCATAGAAAAGGTTAATTAACTTATTGGATTGCAACTTTATCATGAAGTAAAGTTCTTAAATCAACGACCATTGCTTCAAATCACTGTATATCATGTAGATTCGACTACACTTGCCGATGGAACCTACGAGTTGATTCCGGAAACCGAGTAGGGCATTCTGAAAGACCAAGTGAACGTTGCAGAGGAATTAACTGAAGCCCCGAACCAAAGTTCGAAAGTTATTGACATCCCTGACCCCAGCCCCACCCAAGAAGGCAAGCCTCGGACATAAACCGCTATTTTTACTACACTGCAATTTATATATTCATGTATATCTACTTGTGCATTTAAGTTTCTAGGAATTGTATTGAAACCTTAGTTGCATATTCCTAGGAACCTATGTATTGAATACTAGAACCTGAGTCCGACTAGCTACTAAGCTAATTGGACCGGTAGAAGTCGAGTGATTTCCGGTCACTCGCGAGTTTTATAGGAGTTGCAATGTTTACATTTCTGCAACCACTATAAGGATGACGGACGGGGTTGTGATTATGATTCATGACTTTGGCAGAAACCCCGTCTGTGTTGATAAAAATTTGATAAGGTTGCAGTGTGTCGTAGCGGTGGTTAAACGTTTGAAAGTACAAGCCACATGCCGCGAAATATGGTAAGCGGTAAGCCTAGTAACCGATCGGCCCGAGGAGTGGACATATCCTCCACCACTTGTAATTTGGTTTTTCACACAGGCACCAACGTGCGGGAGTACGTTTCGCACAGCGAACAGGAGTACGGTCATGTAGTCGCACTACAGACGTACGTCCTGCACATTGGATGTGCGTATGGTCCTACAGCCGCTTGTGGTGGCACTGATCCACGAGTCGGAATGAAAGGCAAACGGTTGCCTGGAACAATCGTTAAATGTTCCAAGCTTGTGAGTTAGGTTTACCCTTGCAAGATTTTTGAAATTCGATTCAGAATCGTTCGTTTCTCACGGAGATTGAGACTGTTTAATCCCTTTGCCACATAGAGTAATAAGAGCAACCTAATGATGATCATAGATGATGTTTGTTTAAAAAGTTTTACCATGCTTGAGTAGCTATAGTTGCTTACTTAGAATGGATAACTAACTAGAACTGGAAAGCTAAAAGTTGAAATTAAGGACCTACTCTTTGTTGCTTTTCAGCTGAAATTATACCCAGAACCATTACAAACCTTCATAGTCTAGTTACATGGCTAAGTATACCATGAAACGGGTAAGCCTTGCTGAGTATTAGAATACTCAGCCTTGCAATGTGACTTTTGTTCCAGGTATTCTCCCTGAGGACTCTGCTCTGCCTGTACCATGGCCCTATGCCCTTTCTGATAGTTGGTCCGTGGAGTGGGATCCGTCCCCGGCCAACACAGGTCCTTCCGAGTGATGTTGAGCTTGGGTTAGCTCAATATCCGTTCCGTGATGTCTGGTAGTGTCGTATTTTACTTTCCGCTACAGATACTCTAAGTTTAAAAAGTTTTGTATAAATTCATACTAGTTAGGTCTTGCTATCATATATGCTTAAATAATAATGTAATATTATGCCTGTGATTTAAAATTGTCGGTGTTTATATCTCTGGACTCGCCTTCGTGCGAGGTACCTTGTTTGATCCTGAGTTAGGTGGTTTTATCAGGACTTTACCCGACAGACCATGGGGTTACACTATTTGAAGTGTGGTTGAGTCCTTGCTGCCTTTCAAGAAAGGATCAGCGCACTTGAGCCAGTGTAATTCAGGTTGGTTCTGCCACAATTCCAATGCAGCTGATCATCGAAGCACATTTGAATTGCGCGTTGATAGGTTGCACCTGCGTTTTTCAACCTAAAAGATATAGTTTAGTAGGCATATGTCCCGAACGGGGTGATAAACGCGGTCTTGATTTGATCTTCTTCCTTGAGCACGATTTGGTGGTACCCTGAATAGCAGTCAAGGAAACAGAGGAGTACACAACCCGTTGTCGAGTCGACGACTTAATCGATGCACGGTAGCCTGAAGTGGTCCTTTGGGCAATGCTTATTGAGGTCGGTGTAGTCAACGCACATTCTCCATTCATTGTTCTTTTTCTTTACAAGGACAGGATTAGCTACCCACTCTGGATGGATTACTTCTTTAATGAAGCCAGCCACGAGGAGTTTAGCTATTTCCCTTTTGATTGCCTCTCATTTGTCTTGAGCAAATCTGCGAAGGCGTTGCTTTTTGGGCACAGCTTGTGCATGTACATTTAGGCTATGCTCGATCAGTTCCTTGGGCAGCCCTAGCATATCCGTTGGTTTCCACACGAATATGTCTTGGTTAGCCTGAAGGAAACTGACGAGCGTGATTTTCTATTTCTCACCTAAACCTGCACCGATGACAGCGGTCTTAGATGAGTCACCCTCCTGGAGCTGGATCATCTTGAGGGCCATGTCACCGGTCGACTGGATGCTCGACTGGCTTGCCTTCCTTGTTGGGATTTCCAGCCCGGCTTGGGAGAGTTGTTGTGCGGCCGTGAGTACTTCTCCTGAAGCATCTAGCACACGTGTAGTCGAAGCGTACTAGATGGCCTCCTGGTTGCAGTCATACGACTTCTTCAAGTGGCCTCAGAGAGTGAGTACCCTACTTCGTCCTGGCATCTTGAGAAGTAGATAAACATAGTGCGGTACTGCCATGAATTTGGCCAGTGCCGGCCTGCCCAGTATGGCACGATATGAAGATTCGAAGTTGGCAACTTCGAATTTGATAAACTCGGTACGGTACTTCTCCCTCATGCCGAAGGTGACTGGAAGGACCACCATGCCAAGTGGATGCACTGCGTTGCCTGAGACAATGCCATAAAAGGGAGACTTGCTTGGGACGAGCATGTCCGTTAAGTCTAAGCCCATCTTTCTCAACATGCTGGCGAAGATGAGGTTGAGACCGCTTCCACTGTCGATGAGTACTCTGGTGAGCTTGACCTCTTCCACCACCGGGTCCAGGACTAGGGGGAATTTGCCGAGCTCCGAGAAGCTGGTCCATTGATCGTCTCGTGAGAACGAGATGGGGACCCCTGACCATTGGAGTGGTCGTGGTACCGCCGGCTCGACGGACATAATTTCTCGGAGTAGTAGTTTCTGTTCCCTACTGGAACTAAACTCTTCGTCACCTCCGAAGAGGACATTATTGGTTTTTGAGGCATCTTGGAACTTCGCATTGTGTGATTTGTCCCCTTGGTCATCCTCTTCGGGCTCTTTATCCGTTGACTTGTTCTTCTTGTCATTGCTGGGATTGCTGAATGTCCTCTGGAGGTTGTAGCAATCGATTGCCACATGATTGGCACCTAGATGCCATGGGCATTTCTTCTGCAAGAGCTTTTCTAATTGCTCCTGCGCCGTTGTCTTCCTGCCTCACGGAGGACGATCCACAGCCACGATGAGGTCATCTGGCTTGCGCTTTCGAGATGAACCCGAGTAGTCCCGCTAGCTCTTGTCAGTATGGTTGTCATTTGTGCGCCTCGGGTTGTTGTCGTTGCACCTCGGGAACCGTTCACGCATCTTCTCCTCTTGCTCAGACCAATCGTGCATCATGTCATGAAGTCCTGCAACAATTTTTGGTCTGTTCCACCCAAAGTCTCTATAGATGCCTGGGTCGGTGAGGCCATTGTAGAAGCAGTCGATGACGTCCTCTTCCGAGATGTTCGCAATGGTGGCTCATACGTCGAAGAAACGGCATGTGTATGATCGTAGGAGATCATTGCGTTCCTATTTACACTAAGCAAGGTCATGACGAGTACCTGCGCGGGTGATCGCCCCCTAGAAGTTGTCGATGAAGACTTTCTTGAGCCCCTCCCAAGAGTTGATCGAATTGTTGCTGAGGCTCTCCAGCCATGTGAGCGGTGCAGGGTCCAAAGCCATCGGGAAGTAGACAACCTTGGTGGTGTTGGAGCCTCCTGCGATTTCTATGGCGGTAGAGTAACATCGTAGCCATTGCTGAGGAGCTTGTTTGCCGTCATACTTGGTGATCCCAATTGGCTTGAAGCCCTTAGGGTACTTGTAACTGTTAAACCGTGATGTGAACGCTAGAAAGCGATCACTATAGTCGGTACCTTCTGGATCGGCTACTTCACGCTCTCTGCGTATGGAATCAATTATGGATCATGCATCGCGTCCTTCATTGATTTTCTAGCACAGGTCTTCAATGGGTAAGTCTTGAGGATTCCGATGGTTGGGATGATTAGGTTGTCGCGGGTAGCCTCCTGGAGGTGGCTGCTACCTCCCGCCAGTGGCCTAACTTCCATGAGCGTTGTTGTTGTTATTGCTTCGTTGATGTCGAAGATGGCCGCCTGCTGTTTGACTGTTAGCCTGGCTGGGGCTTTCGCCCATGTGTTCTTCTCCGATGGCTGACGCCAGGTTTTGTCGATCAAGCTGGATCCATACTCTCTGCATGTAGTGAAGTGCTTGGCGCAGGTTTGGATTGTTGCTGCGTTAGAGTATGGCGGTTACCTTGGTGATGTTAGCCACGGGGGTTCTGAAGCCCCACTCGCTCACGACGGTGAATTCGGCGTCCAATTCACGATGCATAGATCGTATGCGCTTGTTGACCCTCCTTCACCGGGCTGCGCGGGCTCTATTTCTGGCCCTTTGTGCCTCATGCTCGGTGTCATTTTCGACGCCAGCATTGGCTGTGGCCTCGTCTTCAGATATCATGTCAAGTGTTTCATTGGGTGAGAGGCCATCATCCTCCCCCACTTCTGCCATCAACACTTGGCGTGATATGAGTTCGTCGGAGGTCGCTTCGACTAGCTCGGTCGATTCTTTTGCCGTGGTGGCTAATGGCTAGCCCTCCTGAAAAGGCAAGAGCTCGAGGTGTGCCACTGTAACACCCTAATGTAAAATTTCGAGATTTATATGAATTTAATTTGGCTCCAGTAATTTTTCTAAGGATTTATTTTGCCTAGCTTGCATTTGATTTAATTAAATTCCACAAAGAATTAAAATTTATTTTTAGGTTCAACATGTTTGTGCATTCATGCTGGTGCATAAGTTTTATTTGAGTGAGTGCATAGGAGTTTGAATCCAAATTTGATTTGAATTCAAATAGATTTGAGTTGGTTTGAAAAGAAAAAGGAAAGGAAATAGGAAAGCAACCCTAGCTCCCAGCCCAGCCCGGCCTGCTCCTGTCTTCCCCCTCGGGCCAGTTTCTTTCACCGCGGCCTAGTCTCCTCCGCGCGTGGCCTGCCCACCTCCCTCTTCCCTGGCCCAAGGCCCGCATGTGCCAGCTCTTTTCCCTTCTTTCCCTCCCTCCTAGGCTGGCCGCTTGCCCCGGCCCAAGCCAGCAGCGCGCATCCCTCTGGCTGACAGCCCGGGCCCGTCTGTCGGTGCCTCCTCCCTCCTTTCCTTCTTCTTCCTTGCACCGGTTCCCTCTGTTCCGCCCCGCCGTGCCTTCGCTGCTCGTGGCCCCGCTCCACCCCGCACTCGAGCACGAGCCCACCGGCCAGTCTCCCGTGCGCGCCCTCCTTCCAGAAGCTTCTTTCCCCGAGCTAGGATCGCACCGAGCGGTTGCACGATCCGCTTCCCCTGCGCGGATCACGGCCGCAATCCCCACCGGGGCACGCACGCCCAAATCACCGGCCTCTCCCTTAATTGGCCCCTTTAACCCTTCCTGTGCCCTACCGCCGCACTGCAGCCGCCCTGAACCCCCTAGCACCACCGGCCGCCTTGCTCCGCCGCCCCAAGCTTCCTGCCCCATCGTGGAATGGCCGCTTTGCTGCGCCTCAGCCCCGGCCAACCCCCGCAATTGCTTCGCCTTGGTGCCAGGGAGCTTCCCAAGCTCTTCCCCCGCAACCCCGGCCCGTGCAACGGCCAGAATTGCACCCGACATTACCGCCGGTGATTTGCTCTGCCACCTCGATTCCTCACCGCCGGTGGTTCCCTGACCTTCTTAACCCCCGTAGCATCTCCGCAGGAGCTTCACGAGCCGACCTATGGAGTCGAGGAGCCCGGAGACGCCCTGCAGCGACCCTCTCCATGAGCGCCGCCCCGTCTCCACCGCCGGACCCCGATGTCGACCACCCTATACGGTGCTCCAGCCCGGACCAAGCCCTCGGTGAGCACCACGTGGTCCTGCTCTTCCTGTTGCGCTAGGTCCCGTAGCACCTAGGTCACCGCAGGGACTGGAACATCGCACACCGGCGTTTCCCCGCCGTGCAGCTCCGCCCCGTTCATGATTCCGCCTCCACCGACCTTCCTGAGCCCAGCCTAGGCCACCAGTAGATCACGCATGGCGCGCTAGTCACCCTAGACCCAGGCGCGGGTCGATTTGACCCCTGGAGCATCGATTTCGATGAACTCCGGCGAGCCCCGAGCCGCGGCACCGTGGAGTTAGGTTGCTGGCATTTTTCGCCGCACCTCCCCCCCCCCCCCCGAAACATCCTAAACCGCCAGATCCAAGATCAACGTGTGAGATTAGATCCCGCGTACCGCTTCGCCCAGAGCCGCCAGATCAGAAGCCAACGCCCGAGATTAGATCTAGGTTAAGATGGGGTCCAGATCATCAGATCAGGATCCAACGCCCGAGATCCTTTGATACCGGTTCGCAAGTTAGATCGAGTCCAAGCCATTAGATCTAGATCCAGCGGCCCAAATTAGAAGATACCGCTTCAGCCGTGTAGTTTTGTTTAAGAGCCCCTGAGTTTCTTCGGAATCAACCCGCAGTCCACCCCCGTTCAAAAGTAATTCTAGATAAGCCCTAGTTTTAGCGTTTAGACCCCTGAGCTTTCTAGTTTTTGGGTCCGCCGTCTAGCCCTGTAGTTTTTGCACGTTAGACCCTGCGTCTATAGGTTAATTGTGTATAAGTCCCTAGCTTTCTTGCAGTTAAGCCCCTAGACCTTGTTTTAGCCCTAGTTTTCGCGTCTTAGCTCCATTTTAGGTGGTTTTTGCGCTCACGCGATCGTTGTAACGTGTAGAATAACTTTAGCTCAGTTTTGTGTGCTGTTTTATTGTATTGTTGTACTGTTTCTTATCTTTTGCCATTGTTTGCATGTATGTGCATGTGTGGACCATGTTTTGGCGTTGCGATCGTGAGTAGACGTTGAGCCACCGGAGGAGTACCAGGATCTACCTTCTTCAGACGCGTTTGAGCAGTAGCCAAGAGAGTTTGAGGAAGGAAAGTATAACATGAACATCCGATCACTTTTAAATACAATTTCATACTACATTTTAATACTGTATGCCTATAAGGATTCCCTAGCCACTTTTATCCTTTATATAAATACCTTGGGTTGCATTTTGGTTAGTTGTGTTAGGTGCTGCGCTCTCACACATTATGGTCCTTTTTAATTAAATTTGATTAATGGTATATGCAACTTGATTCTGATAGTGGCCCTCTGTGCTGTGTGCTTGAGCGGCTCACATCTCGTTAAAATATATTTTTATTAGAAACATGGTTTAGGGGGCCAGCACGGTGCTTAGTGCTTGGTTGGCCACTCTCCCTAAGGACCGGTTCATAGAGCGACAACCTGGGACAACCGCGCAACCACAAGACTGGAATGGGATGGTCTTGACTTACTAATTAGGTCATTTTGGTTTGGGAGTAACTTACCTGCGGGGTAAGAGGGGTGGTAAGCTTCAATGATCCCTGCTCCTCCGGCTTGGTCTGTGCTGTGTGCTTGTACCCCCGTGAGGTGGGCCCCATCGTCGCTGATCCAGAAACCTTAGCAGTTACACCTTACTAATGTGGTCCTTCGTAATGGTCTCGTAGTGCGCTTGCTAGTCATCTCACCTAAGGAAGTGTGATGAACAACTAGCGTAGCTCACGACTTGTGGGTAAAGTTGTGCAACCTCTCGAGAGTGTAAAACTGGTATACTAGCCGTGCTCACGGTCATGAGTGGCCCAGATCCTCTGTCTGATTAGTGGGGTTTATCTTTGGTGGTTTGGCTTGGATTTCAGTAGACTCATGAGTAATTTTAATTAATTATTCAGTAACTTGGGTTATGGTAATTCATCCACTTGTAGTAAATAGCTTTAATAAAATTTTCCCAGATTAAAAGCTAACGCAGTTGAGTCAGCTAACCGTAGAGCCTCATAGTTGGTGTTATACTTGTTGAGTACAAGTTGTGTACTCACACTTGTCTTCTCTGCTCTTCTGTTCTCTTTGGAATATCTTCGACTGCTGCTAAGTACCAGGTGACATGGAGGACTAGATCAGCGGACTCGACGATTTCTAGGCGTTTGTCTCCTAGCCGACGTCCCTGTGGTGCCCTGTTCTTCATGTATTTATTTTACGCTTCCATTTTCCTTGAACCGATTCTTGATTTGATTGTAATAAAGAATTCATTTATAATTTATATGCTTTTATCTCGTGATATGTGTTGTGATATCTTGATAATTCTGTTGTATATATGCGTGACTTGATCCTGGCGCATATATGATTGCTCGGTTTATATCCTTGTAAATCGGGTATGACAGAATTTGTATCAGAGCCATGTCGACTCTAGGACGAAGCCTAGATAGAAATGGTCGAGCCTAAGGATTTCTTTCTCTTGCCTTGCTTCCGCAAAACTCAAAAAAATTCATTTCTGCTTCTATTCCTTGAGCCCTAAACATCGATTTGCTAACTCTCTCTCTCTCTGGTCCTTTCCGAGAATTAGTCTAATCTCTTCCGTAGACGTTGGCCTGCAATTTTCTGTATGTTCTCATAAACCTAGGATGCCTTGCAAAAGAAAAACATGCTAGAGCGTCTGTTTGTTTTAGTCGAGTGGTGTGATAAACTCGGCTAAGGTGTGGATATTGAGTGTTTGTGATTGTGCAAAATGTTTGATTTGGATTTTTGGTTGATTGCATAGTTTAGAAGTTAAACTTACTCATGCAAATCGACTTTAACGCAAACTTGGATTAAGTAATAAAACTGAGATAGATCGTTGGGGGTAAAACCGTACACTCTTTACTCTCCACTTTATCCTGACAGAGTTTTCTTTCCGGAATTGTACAATATCGGTCTGTTATAAATTTTGTTCTGCTGCAAACAGATGGTGAACACCAGGAGCACCAGCACCGGTTCTGGCCAGCAGGGGCAGAACAACCAGAGTACCGGCCAACCGATGGCGATGCCTCCACCCCTGACTCTGGAGCACTTCTTCCAGCTCCAGATGCAGAAGATGACCACTCTGAACAACACTGTTCAGACTCTGCAGCAGATCCACACTCAGCCGCCACCTCCTCCACCGCAGTAGCCCCACGACAGGCGTGCGGACTTTCTGAGGGGTCACCTGTCGATGTTCTCCCTTGCGGCTGATCCACTCCAGGCAGACGACTGGCTTCGTTCAGTGGAGCGTCAGTTGGATGTCGCTCAGTGAGACGATCGGGAGCGAGTTCTGTACACGGCAGGGCAGCTGCGAGGCTCCGCTCTCGACTGGTGGGAGTCCTACCCAGCTCGGGACCGCGACGCCCTCACTTGGGTCCAGTTCCGGGAGCGTTTCAGGAGCCACCACATCCCTGCTGGAGTGATGAAGATGAAGCACAAGGAGTTCCTTGCGCTTAAGCAGGTAAATCAGAGTAAAATCTTCTCTCGGTTCCTTTTTTGAGCTCAAGCCCACCCTTGTTTACCTCCATGAAATAGGAAATGCTGCGTAATTTCCATCTTCGTTTTCTGGTACTTATCATTTCAGGGAGCTATGATGATGACCGAGTACCGTGACCGTTTCCTTCAGCTCGCTCGCTACGCCCCTGCTGAGGTCGCCAATGATGGCGATAAGCAGGAGCGCTTCAGGGAGGGGCTGGACAATCACATTGAGTACATGCTCCTGAACCTCCGCTTCGACAACTTCAACCATATGGTTGACTCTACCCTCAACACCGAGCGCAAGTGCCAGGAGATTGAGGACAAGAAGAGGAAGATGACTCCTGCTGCGTTTGGCAGCAACACTCGGCCTCGGTACCAGCACCCGCAGCAACAGCAGCAGCAGAGGTCACTTCAGCTGTACCAGCCGCGATAGCAGCAGTACCCGCCTCATCCCTAGCAGCAGCAGCAGCAAGCGGGACAGGGCCAGAGGTTTCCAGCACCTCCGGCACGCTCAGCTCCACCAGCTCCACCCGCTCCTCGACAGGGAGTGCCTACTCCTCCTGCCGGACAGCAGGCTCCAGCACTCCCACGGGCATCCTATCACTGTGGCGAGCCGGGACACTACGCCAACGCTTGTCCCCGGAAGGTGCAATCTGGACAGTAGGGGCGCCCAGCTCAGCCCAAGGCGCCATCACAGGGCAGGGTGAACCACGTGACGGCCGAGTTGGCGGCCGAGGCTCCCAACGTGGTTATTGGTACGTTCATGGTTAACACCCACCCTGCTACAGTGCTTTTCGATACTGGTGCTATGCATTCCTTCATTACTCAGTCTTTTATCGAGCATCATGATATTCGTACTAGCACATTAAAGAAGTGCATGTTAGTATCTTCACCGGGAGGGCAGTTGAGGTCTCATATCTTCTGCCCCAGAGTCAGTGTTGCCATAAGGGGGGTAGAGTTCAGCGCAAATCTGATGGTGCTAGACACCAAGGGTATCAATGTGATCTTGGGAATGGAGACCCTTGCTAGATGAGGTGTCAGGATTGATTGTGCTCAGAGGACTGTCCACTTGTCAGCACCAGATGGATAGGAAGTCACAGTCAGTGCTTCGGAGCCCTCTGGATTTCTTTGTCAGATGGAGGCTAGACCCATGGATGGTATTCGCGTGGTGTCTGAATTCCCGGATATTTTTCCGGATGATCTGCCAGGTATGCCGCCTGATTGCGACATTGAGTTTTCTATTGATCTCTTGCCTGGCACAGCTCCTATTGCTAAGCGGCCCTATCGTATGGCACCCGTTGAGCATGAGGAAGTTAAGAAGACCATCGATGAGTTGCTAGCCAAGGGCTATATCCATCGCAGCTTCTCTCCTTGGGCTTTCCCTGTATTGCTTGTAGAGAAGAAGGATGGCGCGAAGAGAATGTGCATCGATTATCAGGATCTGAATGCAGTCACCATCAAGAACAAGCATCCATTGCCTCATATTGAGGATCTCTTTGATCAGCTTCAGGGTGCTTGTGTATTCTCGAAGATTGATCTGCGTTCAGGCCCCAGCTGAAGATTCATCCCGAGGATATCCCGAAGACGGCATTCACCTGCAAGTATGGGCTATACGAGTATACGGTCATGTCCTTCGGCTTGACCAATGCTCCGGCTTTCTTCATGCATCTGATGAACAAGGTTTTCATGGATTATCTGGACACCTTTGTGGTGATATTCATTGATGATATCCTGGTATATTCCAAGTCGGAGGCAGAGCATGAGAAGCATCTGAAGCTCGTGTTGCAGAGGCTGAGAGAGCACAAGCTGTATGCCAAGCTCAGCAAGTGCGAATTCTAGATTGACGAGGTTCCATTCCTCGGTCATGTCATCTCCAAGGAAGGAATTGCGGTGCACCCCGGCAAGGTGAAGGATGTGCTTGATTGGGTGGTGCCGCACACAGTGAAGGAAGTTCGTTCCTTTCTGGGCTTAGCAGGATACTATCGGAGGTTCATTGAGAATTTCTCCAAGATTGCGAGGCCTTTGACTTCCTTGCTAGAGAAGGGTGTGGATTTCGCCTGGACTGATGAGCGTCAGATGGCCTTCGAGGAGCTGAAGAAGAGGTTAACTACGGCGCCAGTCCTTACTCTGCCGGACCAGAGCAAGAGGTTCACAGTGTATTGTGATGCTTCGAGGGATGGTCTTGGTTGCGTTCTGATGCAGGAAGGCAGAGTTATAGCTTATGCTTCATGGCAGTTGCGCCGGCACGAGCTGAATTATCCCACTCATGATCTGGAGTTAGCCACAGTTGTGCATGCTCTGAAGATATGGAGGCATTACTTGTTTGGGTAGAGATGTGACATTTACACCGATCACAAGAGCCTGAAGTACATTTTCACTCAGAGTGAGCTGAACATGCTGCAGAGAAGATGGCTAGAGCTAGTCAAGGATTACGACCTGGAGATTCACTATCATCCGGGCAAGGCCAATGTTGTAGCAGATGCTCTGAGCAGGAAGAGTTATGTCAACATGGCTGTGGCTTCTCAGATGCCTCAGGAGTTATGCGAGGAGTTTGAGCAGTTGAGTCTGGGTTTCTTGCATCACACCTCAAGTGCATCATTCGTGGCGGAACCCACTCTAAAGGCAGAGATCAGGCAGCATCAGAAAGAAGATAAGAAGCTGCAGGAGATCCGTGAACTGCTCAAGATTGGCAAAGCACCTCATTTCAGAGAGGATGATCAGGGTACCTGGTGGTACAAGGGCCGGATATGTGTGCCAGATGTAAAGGATCTCAGGAAGCTGATTTTGAGTGAGGCTCATGATACAGCATATTCCATTCATCCGGGCAGCACGAAGATGTATTATGACCTCAAGGAACGATTCTAGTGGTATGGGATGATGCGTTCCATTGCAGAGTACGTGGCTATCTGTGACACTTGTCAGCGTGTCAAGGCAGAGCATCAGAGGCCAGCAGGTCTATTGCAGCCGTTGAAGATTCCAGAGTGGAAATGGGAGGAGATCACTATGGACTTCATTGTTGGATTGCCTCGTACTCAGAAAGGGTACAACTCTATATGGGTAGTAGTGGATCGGTTGATGAAGGTTGCCCACTTCATTCCGGCGAACACTACTTACTCTGGTGCTAGACTCGCAGAGTTGTACATCTCCAAGATCGTCTGTCTGCATGGTGTTCCGAAGTAGATCATATCTGATCGAGGATCTCAGTTCACTTCACTATTCTGGGAGCAGTTGCATGATTCGTTGGATACAAAGCTACGCTTTAGTACCGCCTATCATCCTCAGACAGATGGGCAGATAGAGAGAACCAACCAAGTGTTGGAGGATATGCTTCGAGCCTGCGCTATTCAGTATGGTACCAGCTGGGATAAATGCCTGCCGTTTGCAGAGTTTTCATACAACAACAGCTATCAGGCCAGTCTGAAGAAGTCCCCCTTCGAGGCCTTGTACGGGCGGAAGTGCAGAACTCCGCTGTATTGGGATTAGATTGGCAAGAGGCAGGTGTTCGGTCCGGATATTATTGAGGATGCAGAACAGCTGGTACAACAGGTACGAGATAACCTGAGGGTTGCTCAGACTCGTCAGAAGAGCTATGCGGATGTGCGTCGTCGGGATCTGACCTTTGTGGTGGATGATCATGTGTATCTGAAGGTCTCGCCGATGAGAGGAATCCGCAGATTTAATGTGAAGGGGAAGTTAGGCCCAAGATACATTGGTCCGTTCAAGGTGTTGGAATGGAAGGGTGAGGTAGCATACCGTTTGGAGTTACCTCCCAATCTCTCAGGAGTGCATGATGTCTTCTGTGACAGTTCAAGTACTTGTAAGCTAGGCACATTATGTGTTAGTGTGAAATATGTGCTTACTAGTGTAAAGCTTGTGTGTGTTTATGTGAAGCTTTTAAAAACTTAAATGCAAGTAATAAGGGGTATTTTTATAATTACAGAAAAACTAGGGTTGTTTTTACAAAATGTGTATGGATGGAGGTAACTTCAAAATAAGTGAAGGGTAGTTTTGCTAACACGTTTTTCTTACTTTATCCCCTGTAAAAAATATATATATAATACTAATAAAAATAAATAATAAAAAAATATAAAAATATGTATATATCCAAAAGTTTCATTTGAAATGTATGTGTTGAAAAGTGTAAAAAGGTGAATTGTAAAAGTAAATTTCAAAGTTACTAACGGCTAAAGTGTAAAAAGGTGCAAGTCATCATGACATGTCATAAATGCTTGAGTCATCCTGTCATAAATGCTTGAGTCATCCTGTCATAAATGCTTGAGTCATCATGACATATCATAAATACTTGCAATTAGGTCCAAAGTTATAAGAAATTTACCTCAGTAAGGACAAAATCTATTCAAATACCACTTTTGTTCAAAATTTAAAATGTAAAGCTGTATACTTTGGGTTTTTGAACTTGAACCCTAAAGCAATGTTGTAGGATCTGAAAAACTCTCCAACTTCTATTTTGGGCATTTTCTCATTAGAGTTTTAGATTAATGAGAAATTTTACTTTACCGAGAGGTCCCTGTATCTTCTAAAATTGTGCACAGGTCCTTGGGCAAATTCCCTTTCTTCTTCTTCTCTGTTTTCTCTCTGCTTTGTCGCAGCCGTCGCCTGCCATACTGCACCCTTGCTTCCTCATCCTTCTATTTAAGCTAGTGGGCAAGTTGTCAACGTATTCTCCTCCTCCTATTTAAGCCCGCACACTCCCTTGCTCTCTTGCTCTCATCCTCCTCTTCCTTTCCTTCCTTCTTCTGCTTCTTCGAACAGAGCCACCCGCTGCCATGGCCGCCGCCGCCCCTGTTCGCCATGGGCAGCCATCATCAGCCCCTCCCCGCTCTCCTCGACCCTCTGCCGAGCTTCTCCACTCCCTACCGGTGCTCCCCGACCCCACCCCAGCGCAAACCCCTCACCAGACCGTCCCACTGACGCTCACCGTCGACCTTCCTCTGCCGCCGCTTCGGCCTCCCGGTCGACCCGGCCGTCCAGCAACTCCCACCCCTCGCTGATCACTCCAGCAGGACCACATCATCTCGAAGAAGCTCCTGGACCAGCTCACCAAGCCTCTTCGACCCTCAACATGCCGGAACATCGCCGCCGTGACCAAGCCCAACTGCCGCCGGCCCTCCTCCGGCCACCCCGGCTTCAACCGAACCAATCCAAAGGTAGCTCTCGTGTCCCTCATGCTCCCCCGCCTCTTCCTTGCCGCTGGGAAGCACCCCATCGCCGGAATTGAGCTCCCTGAGTTTTCTCTGTTCCAAAAATCACGACTAGGGATTCCATACAACAATAGGAAGAATTCTAGGGGCCTATTTGCACAACCCATGACTCATATGAATAGTGTCGCGCTGGACCTTCTTGAAATTTCTTGCTGAAACTTTGGAAAATGATAGTAAATCATAGAAAAATCAGAAAAATGTCAAACCAATTGGGTTTGAATCCGTGGGTTAAATACTGCAACTTTTGTGTTATGATCATGAGATGAATCTATGTATTTTGTGCCGTGATTTAATTAGTAGAAAATGGATGCTTTAATTAGATCTTTTGATTCACAGCTGTGCTATAGCTGAACTTTGGAACATAAGTTGTGCATGTCTTGAATAGCTCTGTGTAAAATTTGCAGGGCTAGATCTCTTGTTTAGCTATGATGTTTGAGTATTTTTGATGTATGTTGATGAAAACCTCATAAATTAATTCCAGATGCATCTATTCATGTTTGTAGCTTAAAATTTAACCTTAGCATTATTTCAACATGTTTAGTTCATGATAAAATTTTGAGAGTCAGAAACCTAGTATAACTGAAGTTAGGAATATAGGCTTAGATTCAAAGGAAATTCATGAACAATAGTTCTGGTTCGTCAATAATTATGATAATATGCTGGAATGTTACTCTTGTATAGTAGAACATGTCCATAAATTTTGAACCCCAGATCTAGTATAGAACTATAGTTATAAATGTATCTTAATCATTTAATGTGTGTTCTTGTTTAATTTTGTGGCATAGTTCCTGTTTAAATAAAATCCTGATAAATTTACAGTAAATGTAATTAGACTAAAGCAATGTTTAGTAATTTTTATAGCCTTAGTTTTAAAGTGCGTTGCTTTATAAAATTCATTTAAATTTTACATGTTGTTTATTTAAATCATTTATTTTGACTAATCTGTTGCATTAAGAAGTTAAGTGTAATCAGTTTGTATTTAGTTTACTACCTAATGTATTTAGTTTAGATGTTTAGGGTAATCAACCCTGTTACCTAATGTAACTAAACAATTTAGATAATACTCGATAAATGAATGCCTAGTAAAAGAGTGAATAACATGTTTGATAAATAGAATGTCTTTCGTATTGCATTGTTGATAAGTTTGGTAGTGTTAGCTCATATTTTTGTGATAGAGATATGTGATGTTTAGTTAATCCTTTCACACGAGTGCTCATGTCCCTGCCATCAAGATATTGTCCTTGTCTTGATTGCAGTCTCCTTAAGGTCCTTTTCATATAAGGATCCTTGTTAGTTCATGTGTATCTGCTGCTTAGCTAATATATCTCTGTAGCTATGCTTCAGCATCGGCTATTAGCTCAGCCGCTAAGCATCCGTTTCAATTGAATCTATGATTTTTCATTGTAACAGCTGTCAGCCGATGCAATTCATTTGATATGCTTCTACCATCGGCTAGTTAGCCGATACGGTTGTTATCTTTCTAATATCGGCTACTGCCGATACAATTCTTTTGTTCTGTCCTATATTGGCTGCACATAGTCGATGTATCGGAGATGCGCACACGATCTTAGGGTTCTTGCTATCAGCCGATCCAAGCCGATTCTAGTTGTTTTCCATATCGATCAAATATGGCCGATCAATCCTTAGTTTTCCCATCCTTATCCGCATACTTCTATCAGCCAATTTATCGGCTAGGAAATCGGCTATATACCTATCGGTCACGTACCCTCAACCACACTCCAATCGGTTGCACATCTGTAAAATATATCCTCATCGGCACAAGCCCATCAGCCACATCCTCTTCAGTCTAATTCCGCACTTGTGGTCTCATCAGCCTAATCCGATATTAGTGTTCTGTTCCACCTAGTTCTTGTAGCAGGTCTGATTTAGATGAACCCATTGGCTGTACGTCAATTGATTATTATACTGGCGTAATCAAGTCGATACAACCACACCTAGTTACCTAGAATAACACTTAAGAACATCTTAGTTAGGCACAGTTATTACAAAGTAGGACAATGAGCTACATGGCTGATATGACCCAGTAAATATAGGAGAACATTAAGGGCGAAAACCAGCTACACAGCCGACCCGCCAATCGGCTGAATACGCCAAGACGCAGACCATACGGATGCATAGTTTGACTGGTCTACCAATACACCATCGGCTAGTTACTCGCACTAATCGACTAGCATGCCGATTCACAGATCGACTAGTACATGTACACAAATCGGCTCAGCCGGTGTTCACACAATCAACTAGTTTTGTTAAAGCATAGATCGGCTATGCCAATACGCACGCGATCGGCTAGGTACGCCAATACTCACACAGATCAGTTAAGACATAGCTGCTTTAGGAAACACCCCTTTGCTAAAGTAATCAATGCTTTCATCAATCAATTAGGAAACCGATGCACCTATCAGTCAGCTACACAGGCCAAAGTACACAACCCTAGATTAGTAAGATAGCACAGTAGACACGCCTCTGTTAGGCACGACCAAAGCACATCAATCGGCTAAACCTGATGCACCCTCGTCGACTAAGGCAAGCCGATACACCAACCATCAATTAGGCAAAAACATGCTGATAACTAGATCTAATCAGCAAGATCCTTCCTTGTTCTATCCTTGAAACACTGTACCTTTAATATTCCTACCTCTATCAGCCATTTTAACCTTAGGTGAAACCAAATCGGTTAATCTCTTCTGCTCATATACAGAAACTACTCATGCCGATTTCTCTTCTAAACAGAAATCAGCAGATTTCCTAATGCTGTGTAGATAGCTCCCTCCTTTGCCAATTCTATCGGCTGAACCCTGTTGTTTTCAATCGACTCTGTTGTAACCTTCAACAAATAGCCGATGTTAATTAGTTGTCCAACTAAAGCTAGTCGATCTTTTTGATCTTTTTGATTGTTATGTGAGTAGTATGTTAAATAAGTGTTGGATTGCAACTTTATCGTAAGGTAAAATAGTTTCGTGTGCACACTTTGAATGTAATGTTGCATTGCATGTAGATACGACTACTTTCATAGACGATACCTACGAAATCTCCCAGGAGTCTGCAGAGGATGTTTCTGAAGACCAAGTGAACGCACCAAGGAATTATCTGAAGCCCCAAAGTTCGGAAGATAATAATACTAACATCCCTGACTCTAGCCCCACCAGCAAAGGCAAGCCCAGGTGCATAACCCAGTATTTCAAATTACTACATTATGCAATCTTATACTGATAAATAATATCCTGCATTAAGTCTAGGAGTTGAAATGGAACCCTAGATGCATTGATACTAGGAACCTATATGTAATGTGCCTGAGTCCATATCGGATAGATGCTCTGCTAATAGGACCGGTAGAAGTCGGGTGATTTCCTGTCACTCACGCGATATAGGAGTTGAATGTTTACTACTCTGTAGTCACTATAAGGATCATGGATGGGGTCATGTACAGTATCATGACTCAGAAGGTTACCCCATCTGTGTTTATAAAAGTTGATAAGGTCGCAGTGTGTGGTAGTGGTGGCTAAGCGTTTGAAAGTACTAGCAACATGCCGTGAAATATGGTAAAGCGGTAAGCCTAGTACCTGATTGGCCAGGCAAATGGACTTATTCCCACCACTCGATATATTGGTTTCTGTTGTACACACGCACCGACGTGTGGGAGTATGTTCTGCATAGTAGACAGGAGTACGATCATGTAGTCGCGCTACAGACGTATGTCCTGCACAATTGGTGTGCGTATGGTCCTGCAGTCGCTTGTGGTGGCCCTGATCCATAACCCGGAATATGAGGGAAATGGTTGCTTTGGAACAATCTTTGGATGTTCCAAGCGTGTGAGTTAGATTTACCCTTGCAAGGTTGAAATTTGATTCAAGAATCATCCGTTTCTCGCGGAAATTGAGACTGCTTATTCCTTCTGCCACATAGAGTAATAACAGTAACTATTGTTAGAATAATCTTGATGGATGATAATCTCTACCTTGCTTGTCTAGATTAGGTGCTTACCTAGAATGGTTAATGAGACTAGAATCTGAAAGCTAAAACATGAAAGTAGATCATAGTCTTTGTTGCTTTTCCGCTGAAATTAAACCCAGAACCATTTCAAGCCTTCATGAGTCTAGTTACATGGCTAAGTATACTATGAAACGGGTAAGCCTTGCTGAGTATTAGTATACTCAGCCTTGCTAGTTATATGTTTTTCAGGTAATGTCTTTGAAGACCCTACTCTTCCCCTGTCTTGGCCCTGTGCTCTTCCAGATGGTTGGTCCGTGGAATGGGATCCGTCCCCGGCCAACACTGATGATACCGAGTGATGACGTGCCTGGGCTTAGCATGACATCCATCTTGACGACGTGTTGTAAATCGTCACGTGTGTTTTCCACTGCCAAGAACCTTAACTTTAACGGTTTGTAATAATTTTACTAAATGTGGAACTTAGTACTACTTTTGGAAACTCTTGTAATGTAATTCCCTGTGATGTAAAATATGATGGTGACTGTATCTCTAGACTTACCTTCGTGTGAGGTAACCTTATTCGATCCCGGAAGTTAGGTGGTTTCGTCGGGACTCTACCTGATAGGCCAAGGGGTTACACCGTTTGAAGCACGTTGGAGCCCTTGAGAGAGGACTTGCGTACTTGAGCCGGTGTAATTCAGGTTAGTTCTACCACATCTTCCATGTATCTCAGCTGAAGAAGTGCTTGAAGGTGCCGGAAGAGCAAGCACCGTTGGAAGGGTTGGAAGTGCAAGAGGATCTGACCTACACTGAGCATCCGGTGAAGATTCTGGAGACGTCCGAGAGAGTTACCAGGAACAAGAAGATCAAGATGTGCCGTATTCAGTGGAGTCATCACACAGAGGATGAGGCTGCTTGGGAGCGAGAAGATGAGCTGAGGAAGACCTATCCAGATCTCATTGCTAGCTAGCCTATCTGAATCTCGGCACGGGACTCCTATAAGGGGGGTAGGTTTGTAACACCCTAATGTAAAATTTCAAGATTTATATGAGTTTAATTTGGCTCCAGTAATTTTTCTAAGGATTTATTTTGCCTAGCTTGCATTTGATTTAATTAAATTCCACAAAGAATTAAAATTTATTTTTAGGTTCAACATGTTTGTGCATTCATGCTGGTGCATAAGTTTTATTTGAGTGAGTGCATAGGAGTTTGAATCCAAATTTGATTTGAATTCAAATAGATTTGAGTTGGTTTGAAAAGAAAAAGGGAAGGAAATAGGAAAGCAACCCTAGCTCCCAGCCCAGCCCGGCCTGCTCCTCTCTTCCCCCTCGGGCTAGTTTCTTTCACCGCGGCCTAGTCTCCTCCGCGCGTGGCCTGCCCACCTCCCTCTTCCCTGGCCCAAGGCCCGCATGTGCCAGCTCTTTTCCCTTCTTTCCCTCCCTCCTAGGCTGGCCGCTTGCCCCGGCCCAAGCCAGCAGCGCGCATCCCTCTGGCTGACAGCCCGGGCCCGTCTGTCGGCGCCTCCTCCCTCCTTTCCTTCTTCTTCCTCGCACCGGTTCCCTCTGTTCCGCCCCGCCGTGCCTTCGCTGCTCGTGGCCCCGCTCCACCCCGCACTCGAGCACAAGCCCACCGGCCAGTCTCCCGTGCACGCCCTCCTTCCAGAAGCTTCTTTCCCCGATCTAGGATCGCACCGAGCGGTTGCACGATCCGCTTCCCCTGCGCGGATCACGGCCGCAATCCCCACCGGGGCACGCACGCCCAAATCAACGGCCTCTCCCTTAATTGGCCCCTTTAACCCTTCCTGTGCCCTACCGCCGCACTGCAGCCGCCCCGAACCCCCTAGCACCACCGGCCGCCTTGCTCCGCCGCCCCAAGCTTCCTGCCCCACCTTGGAATGGCCGCCCTGCTGCGCCTCAGCCCCGGCAAACCCCCGCAATTGCTTCGCCTTGGTGTCAGGGAGCTTCCCAAGCTCTTCCCCCGCGACCCCGGCCCGTGCAACGGCCGGAATTGCACCCGACATTGCCGCCGGTGATTTGCTCCGCCACCTCGATTCCTCACCGCCGGTGGTTCCCCGACCTTCTTAACCCCCGTAGCATCTCCGCAGGAGCTTCACGAGCCGACCCGTGGAGTCCAGGAGCCCGGAGACGCCCTGCATTGACCCACTTCACGAGCGCCACCCTGTCTCCGCCGCTGGACCCCGACGTCGACCACCCTACACGGTGCTCCAGCCCGGACCATGCCCTCAGTGAGCACCACGTGGTCCTGCTCTTCCTGTTGCGCTAGGTCCCGTAGCACCTAGGTCGCCGCAGGGACCGGAACATCGCACGTCGGTGTTTCCCCACCGCACAGCTCCGCCCCATTCACGATTCCGCCTCCACCGACCTTCCCAAGCCCAGCCTAGGCCACCAGTAGATCACGTGTGGCATGCTGGTCACCCTAGACCCAGGCGCGGGTCGATTTTGTGGCAGAACCGCCTGAATTATTCTGGCTCAAGTGCGCTAATGTTCGCTATACAGTCGATATTAACTTCACGCACTTCAAACGGAACAATCCATTGGTCTGTCGGGTCTCCGCCCGATACAACCACGGTTCAACAGGATCGAAGCAGGTTTGCCTCGCACGAAGGCAAGTTTACAATCACAGAACAGCTCATCATCTCTTAATTTATAGATAATCAAACATTATTACAAACCAGGTTCAGACTTAAGTAAAATTTGTACAAACTGTGTTTAAACTGACAAACCGAACAGCTTGTCTAAACTTACAGTGGAAAGAAAAGAACACGCGACTACACACATCGCGAAGGTAGACACCACGCTCAGCCCAAAGTCTGGCGTCACTCAGGAGGGTCACTGCCAGCCGGGGATGGGTCCCAATCCACAGACCAGCCAAAAGGAATAGACGTTGGCCATGCAGGGTTGTCCATGGGATTCTTGAAAGTTATACCTGAAACAGATACTAGGAAGGCTGAGCATTCTAATACTCAGCAAGGCTTACCCGAGTTTGGGTATACTTTAGCCCGTAACTAGACTCATGAAGGCATTGTAAAGGTTCTGGGTTTATTTTTAGCTAAAAAGCAACAAAGAGTATAACCTACTTTCAAGTTTTAGCTTTCAGATTCTAGCTTGATTAGCCATTCTAGGTAAGCACCTATACTAAACAAGCAAGATAGAGATTATCATCCATCAAGATTATTCCATCAACAATTACACTTTTTACTCGATGTGGCAAAAGGGATAAGCAGTCTCAATCTTCGTGAGAAGCGGATGATTCTGAATCAAATTTAACCTTGCAAGGTAAACCAAACACACACGCTTGGAACATCCAAAGATCATTCCAAAGCAACCGTTTCCCTCATATTCCGGGTTATGGATCAGGGCCACCACAAGCGACTGCAGGACCGTACGCACACCAATTGTGCAGGACATACGTCTGTAGCACGACTACATGATCCCGTGTTCCTGTCTGCCTTGTAGAACGTACTCCCACACGTTGGTGCGTGTAAACATAAAATAAAAGTCGAGTGGTGGAGACGTGTCCATTTGCCGGGCCATTCGGGTACTAGGCTTACCGCTTACCATATTTCGCGGCATGTGGCTAGTACTTTCAAACGCTTAGCCACCACTACCGCACATTTTGACCTTAACCACTTTTAACAAAATAGACAGGGTAAACCTTCAGGTCATGATACAGCACATGACCCTGTCCATCATCCTTATAGTGGTTGCAGAATTGTAAACAAGCAACTCCTATATCGCGCGAGTGATAGGAAATCACCCGACTTTTACCGGTCCTATTTAGCAGAGCATCTAAGCGATAAGGACTCGAGTACAATACATTGGATTCCTAAGATGTTATGCAACTAAGGTTTCATTTCAACTCCTAGACGTAATGCAAGATATATAATATAATAATGGAATTGTAATGGATTGAAATGTGACAGTTCATGTGTTTGTAAACTAGGCATATAATTTGTTAGTGTGACATATGTATTGTTTATATAAAGCTTATATGAGTTTATGTGAAACTTTTGAAAATTTGAAAGTACAAGTTAAAAGGGTATTTTTGTAATTACAGAAAAACTAGGGTTGTTTTTGTAAAATGTATTTGGGAAAGGGTAATTTTAAAATAAGTAAAGGGTGGTTTTGCAAATATGTTCTTCTTACCTAATGTTTTGCAAAAATATATATTTATCCAAAAGTTGCATTAGAAATGCCTGTGTTGAAGTGGGTAAAAAGTTTGGGTAAAGTGGTAAAAATAAGGGTATTTATGTGATTTTATAAAAGTACGAGTCCTTTTATGCAAATATTTGATTTACAAAAGTAACTTTTAAAATTTACTTAGGACTAAAGTGTAAAAGATGCAAGTCATCATGACACGTCTATCCAATCATTATGACAATTCTATCCCGTCATTATGACGTGTCATAAATGCTTGCATTTAGGTCCTGAATTTTATAAAATTTCGTTCCTTAGGACAAACACAATACAAATCCAACTTTTATTCAAAACTTTACGTGTAAAAATATAAATTTTGAGTTTTTGAACTTAAGCCCTAAAGCAATGTTGTAGAGCTTGAAAAACTCTCCAACTTTCGTTTTGGGCATTTCTTCATTTGGGTTTTAAATCAACGGGAAATTTTATTTTACAGTCAGGCCCTCGCAGTTTTCTGTTTATACGCATAAGCCCTTGGGGAAAACCAATCCCCTTTCTCCTCTGTTTCCTTATCTCTGGCGCCTTATCTCCTTCCACGGCAGCAGCTCAGTTCAATCCCTTTTTCCCTTCCTCTTCTCCATCTCTATCCCTTCCTGTTTTTCCCCTTCCTCTCCTCCAACCAAACAGCACAGGGAGCAACAGGTGGGCCGGCGCGCGGTGGCTGGCGGCCGGCGTGCGGGGCGCGAGCTGCAGCGGCCCCAAGCGGGCACAGGCGCGGGCAGCGGCTAGGCGGCCGCAGGAGCGCGCGGTAGGCGGGCCCGGGGCGGTGGCCGTAGGCGGTGCGGGGCGCAGGCGCGCACGGGCTCGGGCGACGGCAGGAGCTTGGGGGCGCGCGGGCGCTACGCGGCGCAGCGCGGGCCGCGGGAGCAGAGCGGCAGACAGGCTAGCGGCGGCTCCAGGCGGGCAGGCGACGGCTCGGCGCAGCGTGCGACGCGCGGGCGCGGCCAGGCGTAGGCGAGCTGGAGCTGCAGAGGCGCAGGGAACGGCGGGCCCAGGCGGTGGTGCAGCTCTAGCGGGGCGCGCGGACGGCAGGCCAGCGGTGCGGCTGCAGCCCTGCAGGCGGACCCGAGGCTGATGTCGCGCAGGTGGACCGAGCGGGAGTGCGTGGGAGTGACGCAGTGCAGAAGCAGGTGGACAACCTGGAGAGGAGAAAGAAGGAGCTAACGAACGCCAACTGCAAACCAGGAGTTCAGAACACGAGCGAGATTGTAACTCCTATTGTTTCTGCTACTTGCCTCAACGATACCGAGATCATGGTTCAGGTCAGCCGGCGGAGCAATGCGGCTGCCACAAGTCTTACTTTGTCCAAGTGCATTGAAGTGCTGGAGCGAAGCAGCCTAGGCGCATGGGTGGAGTAACAGCAGCGCGAACAGGCACGCGTGAGCGGGCAAGCACAACTGGAGCGGTTCGTGAGCGACGCCGAGCGGGTGGCGCGAGTGTGCGCGCGGTAACGCAGCGGAAGCCGGTGGCGTGTGCAAGTGTGGAGCGGAGCGCGCGCGGAGGACGCTGGAGGCGCGGTTGACGCACGCGCGCGAGTGGCTCGGCCGAGGCAGGAGTAGGCCCAGGTGACGCGAACACGCGTGTGCGAGCGCAGGAGCGATGCGGCAAGGCCGAGGCGAGTGCGAGCTCGGCAATAGGAGGAGCTATGCAGAGCATTGACGAGTAGGGCGACGACGTGCAAGGTGGCGGCGTGCAACGTGTGGTGGTGTTCTCGCTGAGCGAGCTCAGGCCGCAACCGAGTTGGTATGAAGGAGGGTCGCGCATGATGGACATTAGAGGCCGTCGAAGAAAAGGCAACGGAAGGCACAGCCCTAGTGCGAGCAGACCCCAGTCCTCGCGGAGGCAGAGAAACGCGTTTGGCAAGGCAAGTCGGAAGGAGGAGTTGTGAAGCGAAGGCGGCAGTTAGGCGTGACGAGCTCGGAGGAGCCTCGATACAACCAAACACGGCAGTCCTGCAGGGAGCTACGCGGGTGTGCCGGCCATGTTTCAGTGGCACACGTACGTAAGCAGAGGAAGTTCAATCGTGAGCAAGAGGACCTTAAGGTTCGCGGAGGAGTTGGCCTAGCGAATCAATTCGGCTCCATCGTCTCGTCCTATGATCCACGACATCTAGTAACTTCCGCTCTTCGTCACCCACGGAGACTACTCCTTCGGCCGTCTTCCACCACGACAACCCTTCCCGGCAAACTTCTTCGTCGACCACGGAATCTCGTCATCGTCGAGCACTTCTCGTCGCCAATCCTATTTACCGCGGGAGTTCACTTTCCGCGTGTTCCCCTCCATAACCAATGTTTGCCCTAATCCACTGAATCTTCTTAATGCCGGCGACTCCTTTGCCGGAATATCGTTGTTAACTTCCGGTTACCTGTTTTCCCGGACCAAGAACTTGATTGCTACGTTTTAGAAAGTTCTAGGGTGTTCCTTGTAAAATTTCCAAAGCTTTCTGTATTTCAAATCGATGAACTTCTACATTTCATAAAAATGAACTTCTACCTATAAGTTTTATGTTGTGATCTTGAGTGAAAGTCTTTGATGTGTGGTTTAGGTCAAATATTAGGGAATGAATGTTTTATTGTGCTTGATGTTGTATGCTTGTGTTGTAATTCAAAAGTAAGCCATGGAATATAGATCTTAAATAGAAATATGTGATGTTTCGTTAAACCTTTCATATGAGTGCTTTTATCCCTGTTAGTTTGTGTATGTCTGCTGCTTAGCCAAAACATCTCTACGGTTATGCCTCAGCATCAGCTTTTGGTTCAACCGCTAAATATCAGTTTTCTTGAGTCTATGGTGTTTCTGTGTAACAGCTGTCAGCCGATACTTCTACCATTGGCTGGTTAGCTGATACGATTGTTACCTTTCTAGTATCGGCTATTGCCGATACAATTCTTTCGTTCTGTTCTACATCGGCTGCACATAGTCGATATATCTAAGATGCACCCACAATCTTAGGGTTCCTGCCATCGACCGACCTAGGCCGATTTTAGTTGTCTCCCTAAAGCTTCACCTAAGTTTAGTTTCAGATCTCTTTTGATTGTTATGTGAATAGTGTGTTATATGAGTGTTGGATTACAACTTTGTTGTGAAGTAAAATAGTTTTAAGTGCATACTTGAATGTGATGTTGCATTACATGTAGATACGACTACTTCAGCAACGGTACCTACGAGATCTCCCCGGAGTCTACGGAGGATGTTCCTGAAGACCAAATGAACGTCACCAAGGAATCAACAGAAGCCCCGAACCAAAGTTCGGAAGATATTAACATTTCTGACTTCAGACCCACCAGTAAAGGCAAGCCCCGGACATACCCCATTACTTTAATTACACTGCAATCTATATCTATCTGTATTATACCTTGCATTAGGTCTAGGAGTTGTGATGAAACCCTAGATGCATGAATCCTAGGAATCCAATGTAATGCTTCCGAGTCCTTATCGGATAGATGCTTCGCTAACAGGACCGGTAGAAGTCGAGTGATTTCCTGTCACTCGCGCGATATAGGATTTACATGTTTACATTTCTGCAACCACTATAAGGATGACGGACAGGGTCATGTATTGTATCATGACCTGAGGTTTTACCCTGTCTGTTTCGATAAAAGTTTTAAGGACCGAAATGTATGGTTGTGGTGGCTAAGTTTTTGAAAGTACTAGCCACATGCCGTGAAATATGGTAAGCGGTAAGCCTAGTACCCGATTGGCCCGGCAAGTGGACTTGTCTCCACCACTCGACTTTTATTTTTATGTTTACACGCACCGACGTGTGGGAGTACGTTCTGCAAGGCAGACGGGAATACGGGTTTTGTAGTCGCGCTACAGACGTATGTCCTGTACACATTGGGTGTGCGTACGGTCCTGCAGTCGCTTGTGGTGGCCCTGATCCACAACCCGGAATATGAGGGAAACGGTTGCTTGGAACGCCCTGTTGGTATTTCAAGCGTGTGTGTTAGGTTTACCTTGCAAGGTTAAATTCGATTCGAATCGTCCGCCTCTCACGATGCTTGAGACTGCTTATCCCTTTTACCACATTGAGTAATAAGTGTAATTGTTGATGGGATAATCTTGATGGATGATAATCACTACCTTGCTTGCTTAGTGTAGGTGCTAATCTAGAATAATTACTCAACTAGAAGATGAAAGCTAAAACTTGAAAGTAGTTCATACTCTTTGTTGCTTTTCAGCTGAAAATAAACCCAGAGCCTTTACAATGCTTTCATGAGTCTAGTTATGGGCTAAAGTATACCCAATCCCGGGTAAGCCTTGCTGAGTATTAGTATACTCAGCCTTGCTAGTTTTATGTTTTTCAGGCAAAGCCTTTGAAGATCCTACTCTTTTCCTGTCATGGCCCTGTGCTCTCCCAGATGATTGGTCCGAGGAATGGGATCCGTCCCCGGCCAACACTGATGATATCGAGTGATGTCGTGCCCGGGCTTAGCATGACATCCATCTTGACGACGTGTTGTAATTCTTCGCGTATGTTTTCCGCTGCTTTTAATCCTAGTTTTACAGTTTGTAATCTTTTCTCTAAATTTGAAACTTCATACTTCTTTTTGGAAACTTTTGTAATGTAATTCTCTATGATGTAAAACGTGATGGTGATTGTATCTCTGGACTCACCTTCGTGTGAGGTAACCTTATTTGATCCTGTGTATCGGTGGTTTATCGGGACGTTACCCGACAGGCCAAGGGATTATACCGTTTGAAGCACGTTGGAGCCCTCAGGATTGGACTCGCGTACTTGAGCCGGTATAATTCAGGTTGGTTCTGCCACAGCTGGTATCAGAGCTATAAGGTTACCCTGGAGATACATTTTGCCTTAAAAATGTTTTCAGTATAAAAGTTTAACCAACAGAATGTTTGGCAAAGCTGCGTTGGATTCGTTAAGGACTGAGCTTAGTACGTAAAGCCCTAGGGTAATGTTTATGAGGGAAATAGAGGTGGCTATAGTATATATATATATAACCCTAATTACCAGCATTACTTTCTGTCAAAACTTAAATTTGTGCACAACCCAACCTTACTTTCTGTAACGACATCTTCGATCGTGAGGTAAGAAGGTAAGGATCCTCAGCCAACTGAGGGAGCTTGGCCTTCCCGTCGGTGATGCGAACCGAACGCTGTTTCTCAAGCAGTGGCCTACTTGAGATGCTGCCAATGTACCAACTTCGGTTGACTACATTGGGAGTATATAGTTAGGTAAGGGGGTATGAACAGCAACATCCCCGCATTTTGCGGTACCCCTGTGAATACGTTATCTCGATGACGTATGTTAACGTTGTCTGTACGGCGGTAATTGTACAGATGCTGTTTCTATAGTGAACAGTAATGATTGGGGACGCTTTCATGACATGCTGGCCTGAAAGGTCCAATATACATATATTGTGTTTTCTGCAGGAATGCTAACCACGATTCGATAAGTTTTGAACGGTTAGGATTAACGACTAGATATTACAGGGAGAGACGTGTTTATATGATGCCACCGTAACTAACCACGTAAGTCCAAGGTTACTTGGCAGTTATTTTTGGTTGTGAGGACGTGTAGAACGTGCATGCATCCTAACATCTTGGATTGACCTGATTGCCTTGGTTTTACGTTGATGTACTGAAGCATGTGTTTGTATCTGAATGCCTGCCTAGACTTTGTGTTGTAGGAGTTAACGTAATATGCTAGGCTAACTTAGAATTGAGAATGACTTTTGTGAATCAAGTGGAATGGGTTATGTTTGAACCCTATCACTGATCCTAACTTGCCTGTTAAATCAAATCCTTGATTTTGCTTTAAATCTGTTTCGGCAGAATCATTGAACTTCTCCTTTGATAGTTAAACCTTGATAACTATCATCAAGCCCTTCAATCCATCATCTAGTGGTCTATCTATCCTCTCTTGGTGTTGTACCTTATATCGTTGGCTATTCTGGTTACAACATCTGAGAGCTGCACCTTCGATTTTTGCTCAGATGATTTTGGATAAATTAAAAAGATGTATGACCATAATTACTTCTGGATATAAATCTTCTGGCAAAAGTCATGTATCATAGCATATATCATCTTTGGTCAGTGCATAGTGTTGCATCATCATCGACAATCCGTAGACTAACTTACGAATATGTTTCCAACACAACCTTGGGTTCTCTTCGGTTTCCTAAGTCTTTCTTGCTGCTGTTGGCACTATAGGGTTGCTATTTCTCTTTTGTGGTGGTGTTTAATCACATGACCATGATGCCGTGTCGGAACCTAAGGCCTCATGTGCGCTGCAGCCATATGATTGAGCCATTAGGGGCGCACTGGTGACTAGGTATATGTGACGTAACCCCCACTGCAATCTCTCCTTTTGCAACCTTACTAGTGTCCTAACTTTTGATCTTCGCTTAAGGATATAGGACTACCCCGGTGTTAGTCCCGAGAGAACGGTTGTAGGGCGCGAGTCACGTGCATCATTAACTCATGCGGGTATGCATCATATTTCATGCATTTCATACGTGCATACATTGCAAGTGTCATCATTCTTACATCATGGTGTATGCATCATTTGGTCAACATCATGGTAATTGCATTGTGTCATATGCATCATTTCGGTCGTGCATGGGATCCCTTATCCTCATGTTGCATCATCATTGCAATCATACATCTCAACAGAGCATCACATTCATGGCTATATATATATATCGAGCATTGCACTCTGAGTAGAGCATTTTATCATTATCCCTTGATTGCATCGGCATCAATGAGCATGTTTTGCAATCAATATCATGTAAATCATTCAGGTAATAAACTCTGAGCAAGAATGTTTCAAACATCACTTATCAGTCTCTTCTGTTATCCTTACTTGCTATCCATAAAGTTTTGTGATGAATATCGCTGACATTTATCATCCTCCTGTTGTGATCGTAACTCTATGAGAACTCGATCACCTTTTCCTCTCTTATCCTGTTAAACTCATCTATGTACCATCTCTTCATGCTCTCGTTATGCTCATCTCGTCATGCTCTCGTCATCAACCTCAATCTTCTCTGGTGTGATTGTTTCTTGCCACTTTGATGGGCAATTTGCTTCTCTTTCCTTAAAGAGTCTTTCGTCCGAATCTCGGGACGAGATTCTTTTTAGGGGGGAGGGCTGTGACAGTTCATGTGTTTGTAAACTAGGCATATAATTTGTTAGTGTGACATATGTATTGTTTATATAAAGCTTATATGAGTTTATGTGAAACTTTTGAAAATTTGAAAGTACAAGTTAAAAGGGTATTTTTGTAATTACAGAAAAACTAGGGTTGTTTTTGTAAAATGTATTTGGGAAAGGGTAATTTTAAAATAAGTAAAGGGTGGTTTTGCAAATATGTTCTTCTTACCTAATGTTTTGCAAAAATATATATTTATCCAAAAGTTGCATTAGAAATGCCTGTGTTGAAGTGGGTAAAAAGTTTGGGTAAAGTGGTAAAAATAAGGGTATTTATGTGATTTTATAAAAGTACGAGTCCTTTTATGCAAATATTTGATTTACAAAAGTAACTTTTAAAATTTACTTAGGACTAAAGTGTAAAAGATGCAAGTCATCATGACACGTCTATCCAATCATTATGACAATTCTATCCCGTCATTATGACGTGTCATAAATGCTTGCATTTAGGTCCTGAATTTTATAAAATTTCGTTCCTTAGGACAAACACAATACAAATCCAACTTTTATTCAAAACTTTACGTGTAAAAATATAAATTTTGAGTTTTTGAACTTAAGCCCTAAAGCAATGTTGTAGAGCTTGAAAAACTCTCCAACTTTCGTTTTGGGCATTTCTTCATTTGGGTTTTAAATCAACGGGAAATTTTATTTTACAGTCAGGCCCTCGCAGTTTTCTGTTTATACGCATAAGCCCTTGGGGAAAACCAATCCCCTTTCTCCTCTGTTTCCTTATCTCTGGCGCCTTATCTCCTTCCACGGCAGCAGCTCAGTTCAATCCCTTTTTCCCTTCCTCTTCTCCATCTCTATCCCTTCCTGTTTTTCCCCTTCCTCTCCTCCAACCAAACAGCACAGGGAGCAACAGGTGGGCCGGCGCGCGGTGGCTGGCGGCCGGCGTGCGGGGCGCGAGCTGCAGCGGCCCCAAGCGGGCACAGGCGCGGGCAGCGGCTAGGCGGCCGCAGGAGCGCGCGGTAGGCGGGCCCGGGGCGGTGGCCGTAGGCGGTGCGGGGCGCAGGCGCGCACGGGCTCGGGCGACGGCAGGAGCTTGGGGGCGCGCGGGCGCTACGCGGCGCAGCGCGGGCCGCGGGAGCAGAGCGGCAGACAGGCTAGCGGCGGCTCCAGGCGGGCAGGCGACGGCTCGGCGCAGCGTGCGACGCGCGGGCGCGGCCAGGCGTAGGCGAGCTGGAGCTGCAGAGGCGCAGGGAACGGCGGGCCCAGGCGGTGGTGCAGCTCTAGCGGGGCGCGCGGACGGCAGGCCAGCGGTGCGGCTGCAGCCCTGCAGGCGGACCCGAGGCTGATGTCGCGCAGGTGGACCGAGCGGGAGTGCGTGGGAGTGACGCAGTGCAGAAGCAGGTGGACAACCTGGAGAGGAGAAAGAAGGAGCTAACGAACGCCAACTGCAAACCAGGAGTTCAGAACACGAGCGAGATTGTAACTCCTATTGTTTCTGCTACTTGCCTCAACGATACCGAGATCATGGTTCAGGTCAGCCGGCGGAGCAATGCGGCTGCCACAAGTCTTACTTTGTCCAAGTGCATTGAAGTGCTGGAGCGAAGCATCCTAGGCGCATGGGTGGAGTAACAGCAGCGCGAACAGGCACGCGTGAGCGGGCAAGCACAACTGGAGCGGTTCGTGAGCGACGCCGAGCGGGTGGCGCGAGTGTGCGCGCGGTAACGCAGCGGAAGCCGGTGGCGTGTGCAAGTGTGGAGCGGAGCGCGCGCGGAGGACGCTGGAGGCGCGGTTGACGCACGCGCGCGAGTGGCTCGGCCGAGGCAGGAGTAGGCCCAGGTGACGCGAACACGCGTGTGCGAGCGCAGGAGCGATGCGGCAAGGCCGAGGCGAGTGCGAGCTCGGCAATAGGAGGAGCTATGCAGAGCATTGACGAGTAGGGCGACGACGTGCAAGGTGGCGGCGTGCAACGTGTGGTGGTGTTCTCGCTGAGCGAGCTCAGGCCGCAACCGAGTTGGTATGAAGGAGGGTCGCGCATGATGGACATTAGAGGCCGTCGAAGAAAAGGCAACGGAAGGCACAGCCCTAGTGCGAGCAGACCCCAGTCCTCGCGGAGGCAGAGAAACGCGTTTGGCAAGGCAAGTCGGAAGGAGGAGTTGTGAAGCGAAGGCGGCAGTTAGGCGTGACGAGCTCGGAGGAGCCTCGATACAACCAAACACGGCAGTCCTGCAGGGAGCTACGCGGGTGTGCCGGCCATGTTTCAGTGGCACACGTACGTAAGCAGAGGAAGTTCAATCGTGAGCAAGAGGACCTTAAGGTTCGCGGAGGAGTTGGCCTAGCGAATCAATTCGGCTCCATCGTCTCGTCCTATGATCCACGACATCTAGTAACTTCCGCTCTTCGTCACCCACGGAGACTACTCCTTCGGCCGTCTTCCACCACGACAACCCTTCCCGGCAAACTTCTTCGTCGACCACGGAATCTCGTCATCGTCGAGCACTTCTCGTCGCCAATCCTATTTACCGCGGGAGTTCACTTTCCGCGTGTTCCCCTCCATAACCAAGGTTTGCCCTAATCCACTGAATCTTCTTAATGCCGGCGACTCCTTTGCCGGAATATCGTCGTTAACTTCCGGTTACCTGTTTTCCCGGACCAAGAACTTGATTGCTACGTTTTAGAAAGTTCTAGGGTGTTCCTTGTAAAATTTCCAAAGCTTTCTGTATTTCAAATCGATGAACTTCTACATTTCATAAAAATGAACTTCTACCTATAAGTTTTATGTTGTGATCTTGAGTGAAAGTCTTTGATGTGTGGTTTAGGTCAAATATTAGGGAATGAATGTTTTATTGTGCTTGATGTTGTATGCTTGTGTTGTAATTCAAAAGTAAGCCATGGAATATAGATCTTAAATAGAAATATGTGATGTTTCGTTAAACCTTTCATATGAGTGCTTTTATCCCTGTTAGTTTGTGTATGTCTGCTGCTTAGCCAAAACATCTCTACGGTTATGCCTCAGCATCAGCTTTTGGTTCAACCGCTAAATATCAGTTTTCTTGAGTCTATGGTGTTTCTGTGTAACAGCTGTCAGCCGATACTTCTACCATTGGCTGGTTAGCTGATACGATTGTTACCTTTCTAGTATCGGCTATTGCCGATACAATTCTTTCGTTCTGTTCTACATCGGCTGCACATAGTCGATATATCTAAGATGCACCCACAATCTTAGGGTTCCTGCCATCGACCGACCCAGGCCGATTTTAGTTGTCTCCCTAAAGCTTCACCTAAGTTTAGTTTCAGATCTCTTTTGATTGTTATGTGAATAGTGTGTTATATGAGTGTTGGATTACAACTTTGTTGTGAAGTAAAATAGTTTTAAGTGCATACTTGAATGTGATGTTGCATTACATGTAGATACGACTACTTCAGCAACGGTACCTACGAGATCTCCCCGGAGTCTACGGAGGATGTTCCTGAAGACCAAATGAACGTCACCAAGGAATCAACAGAAGCCCCGAACCAAAGTTCGGAAGATATTAACATTTCTGACTTCAGACCCACCAGTAAAGGCAAGCCCCGGACATACCCCATTACTTTAATTACACTGCAATCTATATCTATCTGTATTATACCTTGCATTAGGTCTAGGAGTTGTGATGAAACCCTAGATGCATGAATCCTAGGAATCCAATGTAATGCTTCCGAGTCCTTATCGGATAGATGCTTCGCTAACAGGACCGGTAGAAGTCGAGTGATTTCCTGTCACTCGCGCGATATAGGATTTACATGTTTACATTTCTGCAACCACTATAAGGATGACGGACAGGGTCATGTATTGTATCATGACCTGAGGTTTTACCCTGTCTGTTTCGATAAAAGTTTTAAGGACCGAAATGTATGGTAGTGGTGGCTAAGTTTTTGAAAGTACTAGCCACATGCCGTGAAATATGGTAAGCGGTAAGCCTAGTACCCGATTGGCCCGGCAAGTGGACTTGTCTCCACCACTCGACTTTTATTTTTATGTTTACACGCACCGACGTGTGGGAGTACGTTCTGCAAGGCAGACGGGAATACGGGTTTTGTAGTCGCGCTACAGACGTATGTCCTGTACACATTGGGTGTGCGTACGGTCCTGCAGTCGCTTGTGGTGGCCCTGATCCACAACCCGGAATATGAGGGAAACGGTTGCTTGGAACGCCCTGTTGGTATTTCAAGCGTGTGTGTTAGGTTTACCTTGCAAGGTTAAATTCGATTCGAATCGTCCGCCTCTCACGATGCTTGAGACTGCTTATCCCTTTTACCACATTGAGTAATAAGTGTAATTGTTGATGGGATAATCTTGATGGATGATAATCACTACCTTGCTTGCTTAGTGTAGGTGCTAATCTAGAATAATTACTCAACTAGAAGATGAAAGCTAAAACTTGAAAGTAGTTCATACTCTTTGTTGCTTTTCAGCTGAAAATAAACCCAGAGCCTTTACAATGCTTTCATGAGTCTAGTTATGGGCTAAAGTATACCCAATCCCGGGTAAGCCTTGCTGAGTATTAGTATACTCAGCCTTGCTAGTTTTATGTTTTTCAGGCAAAGCCTTTGAAGATCCTACTCTTTTCCTGTCATGGCCCTGTGCTCTCCCAGATGATTGGTCCGAGGAATGGGATCCGTCCCCGGCCAACACTGATGATATCGAGTGATGTCGTGCCCGGGCTTAGCATGACATCCATCTTGACGACGTGTTGTAATTCTTCGCGTATGTTTTCCGCTGCTTTTAATCCTAGTTTTACAGTTTGTAATCTTTTCTCTAAATTTGAAACTTCATACTTCTTTTTGGAAACTTTTGTAATGTAATTCTCTATGATGTAAAACGTGATGGTGATTGTATCTCTGGACTCACCTTCGTGTGAGGTAACCTTATTTGATCCTGTGTATCGGTGGTTTATCGGGACGTTACCCGACAGGCCAAGGGATTATACCGTTTGAAGCACGTTGGAGCCCTCAGGATTGGACTCGCGTACTTGAGCCGGTATAATTCAGGTTGGTTCTGCCACATGAAATACTGGGATATGCATCGGGGCTTGCCTTCTTGAGTGGGGTTGGGGGCAGAAGTGTCAGAGGCTTCCGACCTTTGGTTCGGGGCTTCAGTTAGTTCCTCGATGACTTGTGTTGGATCTTCAGAAAACCCTTGGTCCTGTCCTAAGACCAATTCGTAGTCTCCATCATCGAGCGTCATTGATTCTATATGATATGCAATAATTTAAATGAGATGATGTTTGAATTTAAGATCTTATGTCACAACAAGGTTGCAATCCAACAAAGTCAATACACATGAGTTTATAAAACAAAGGGGTTTAGGCTTGAATTACCATTCATAATTGAGTCATGATTATAGTACTGAATTTATTGCAAACAAGAACTAGAACATTTGAATTTGAATTTAAATTCCAAGTTTAAATTCAAAACTTTAAGTAAATAGGATCATAAAGTCTTGGAAATTTAATTATATACTAATCATTAACACATTAGAGTATGACAAAAAGATCTTAACCAATTAGTTTTAAAGAACATGCTTAGTTAACTTTAAAACATTTCAAATTTGAATTACCTAAATCCAAAAGAGGTTGGGCTACTAAACAAAGTTAGGTTTGAAACTTTTGCATAAGATTACACATAGCTTATAGAAGTTACGTGCTAAAAATCATAAGAAGCAAAGCTAAAATGTAGAAGTTATGTACAAAATACCCTTTAACCTTAGATTTAAAATAGATGCAAAAGTATTTTGTTTCAAACTAAACTTCATTAATAAAAGTTGTAGGGTTTGAAATCTAGTTTCCAACAAAATTAGTTTTGCAATTTTTGGATTTTTTTGTGGTTTTCTACGAATTTTGCAGGGCAGCAACATAGCCACATGAAATAATAGAACTACTAGAGGGGGGGGGTCTCGGTCTTTTTGCGCTCGGGCCCCTGGAAAGAGCTTTCTTCTCACAAAAGTACCCCTGCCCGGCCTCGACAACAGCCGGCCGCTCTGGTCCCGGCGTGTTCTCGCCGGCGGCGAGGTCGCCGGTGGGGAGGAGCCGGTCGGGCTGGGCCTACGGACCTAGAGAATGTTATGGAGGTGAACGTGCACGACGGGCAATAGTAGAACAGGATCAACGATGGGAAGGTGCGGCGGCCGTGGCGGCGCGTCGCCGTTCCCGGTGAAGGGCTGGCGAACAGGAGAAGCTAACATGCGCACGAGCACCAGGGGGTGATGGGGGTGCGATTTCCATACTTTGATCGGCCGAGGAGGTGGTGGAGGGGTGCTGTCGACGGCGAGGTCAAGCTCGGGCGGCTCCGGTGAGGGGCGGCTCGGGGTGGAGGCAATTCCGGCGAAGGGGTGGCTGGGGTTGGACCGGATCAGCTCGAGGGATTAGGGGAGGAGGTGAGGAAGCGATAGGCTGAGGGAATTTGGGCGGGGTGACGCGGTTGAGGAGAATCCCGGTGAGGAGGAGCGGCAGCGGCTCGGTGTCGTGGGGAGAAGGAAAAGGCAAAGCAGCCGGGGAGAGGGAGCTCGATCAGGTTTTGTAGCAATGCACGGTTTGTTGGAGAGAAGGAAAGGAAGAGGGAGATCATGCGGCCAGGCGCAGAGCGGCGGACGGCGCCGGCGTGCCTGACGGGGCGGCGTGGCGGCCGCTCGGGGCGTCTGCCCGACGTGGAAGAGCGAGGGACGGCCAGCGAGGACGACGCGGGCGGTGGGAGGAGGGACCGGGCGACGCGTGGAGCGAGGCGCAGAGCAGTAGGTGCTCGGGGGCGGCCGGCGGCAGGAGCCACGCGCGCGCGCAGAGGAGCAGAGGAGATCGGGGGCTCGGGGAAGACGATGGGGGACCTGATTGCAAAATGCAGAAAACACAGGGGCCTCACTGTAATGTATAGCTAACTTTCCAACCAGTGCTCAAATGGAGATGGGCCCAAAAGCAAAAGTGTGTAGTTTTTCAAAATGCACAACTTTGCTTTAAGGTTCATCCATAGAAGAGCAACAGTTTTGAAATTAATATGAAACTTAGCTAAATTTTCAAACTTTATGTAAATCCTATACATAAAACTACACTACACATACATCCAAAAGGTAGTTTCACTTGCTTTTGCAATTTAAACACAAGTTTTGAACTTTTGCAAAATAACCCTCAAACATTTGAATTCTACCCCCTATATTCACCCACTTAGCACAAAAGGACCCTGATTTTAATAAAATTATATAAACAATCACTTCTCCTTATCATTAAAATTTTTAAACATACTTTGGCTACACTTTGTACATAACAACACAGTAAAAATCTAGGGTGTGACCATGCTATTTACCTGAGTGTCACAGATTTGACCCCCGGAGCATCGATTTTGATGAACTCCGGTGAGCCCCAAGCCGCGCCACCGCGGAGTTAGGTCGCCAGCGTTTTCCGCCGCCGCCCGCGCCCCCCCGACCCATCCTGAACCGCTAGATCCAAGATCAACGCGTGAGATTAGATCCCGCGTACCGCTTCACCCAGAGCCGCCAGATCAGAAGCCAACGCCCAAGATTAGATCTAGGTTAAGATGGGGTCCAGATCGTCAGATCACGATCCGACGGCCGAGATCCTTGGATACCGGTTCGCGAGTTAGATCGGTGTCAGACCCGGGGCCACCGGGCTGGGCACGTTACGAAGTTTAAGAGATTAAGCCCGTCTTATCTCTTATTCATTTTGTTTATCTCTTGTTTATCCCGTTTAAATAGGAGATAGAGCTAACCAACACGGAGAGGATCTACTCGAGATCAGTTTTGGTGTGATCCCTCGGTGGGGGTTGGTTAGCATCTTTGTAACTCTGACCTCTCGGATATATAAGGGAGGTCAGGAACCCCCCTCAAAAGAGAAGATCATTAGGTCAATCTACACCAAAGAGAATACAAACCACCATACAGGACGTAGGGTGTTACGCTCCGCGCGGCCCGAACCTGTCTAAAGTCTTGTGTTCCTTGCACCTTCGGGTTCCTGATCTCGGCGTCCCCTCACCCAAAACTTACCACCTTGGGTATATCCCTCGGTGGGCAGCCGGTTAAACACCGACAGCTGGCGCGCCAGGTAGGGGAGCGCGCCAGGTAAGCATGCTTTGAATGTACACCCGAAGGCTACGCCTAAGAAGCAGCGCCTGCGGAGGTTTGCCCACGACAAGCGTGAGGCCATTAAACGGGAGATCCTAAACTTCTCGCGGCTAGATTTATCAAAGAAGTAATCCATCCAGAGTGGGTAGTGAATCCCGTCCTTGTAAAGAAAAAGAACAATGAATGGAGAATGTGTGTCGACTACACCGATCTCAACAAGCATTGCCCAAAAGATCATTTTGGGCTGCCGCGCATTGACCAAGTCGTCGATTCGACGGCCGGATGTGTCCTTCTTTGTTTTCTTGATTGTTACTCAGGGTATCATCAGATTGTGCTCAAGGAGGAGGACCAAATCAAGACTGCATTCATCACCCCGTACGGGACCTACGCCTACAAAACAATGTCCTTCGGGTTGAAGAATGCAGGTGCGACATATCAGCGTGCGATCCAGATGTGTTTCGTGGATCAGCTGCATCGGAATGTCGAGGCCTATGTGGATGATGTGGTCATCAAGACCAGGGATTCCGATAACTTGATCGCGGATTTGGAGGAAACATTCAGCAGTCTGCGCAGATTCCGGTGGAAACTCAATCCCACCAAGTGCGTCTTTAGCGTACCTTCAGGGAAATTGCTCGGGTTCATCGTCAGCAACCGGGGCATTGAAGCCAACCCTGTGAAGATCACGGCCATCACTGATATGGAGGCTCTGGCCACAATCAAAGACGTGCAAAAGTTAACAGGTTGTATGGCGGCTCTGAACAGGTTCATCTCCCGACTCGGGGAGAGAGGACTACCCTTCTTCAAGCTCCTGAAATGCCAGGATACGTTTCAATGGACAGAGGAGGCTGAGCGGGCTTTGCAAGATCTGAAACATCATCTGCAGTCACCTTCAATCCTCACAGCACCGTTGCCAGGGGAGGATCTACTACTTTACATCGCGGCAACAACTCATGTCGTCAGCAGTGCTCTTGTAGTCGAGCGAGGCGAAGAAGGCCATGCGTTTGGAGTGCAGAGGCCTGTCTACTTCATCAGCGAGGTCCTCTCCGAATCCAAGGTACGGTATCCCGCCGTTCAAAAGCTTTTGTATGCTATCTTAATCACATCCAGAAAGCTACGCCATTACTTCGACGAGTACAAGATCACTGTGATCACGGACTTCCCGCCGGCGGATATTCTTCATAATCAAGATGCCACGGGGCGCATATCCAAGTGGGCAGTGGAACTGGGGGCTTTGTTAATAGACTTCAAGCCACGCACTGCAATCAAGTCACAGGCTCTAGTCGACTTCATGGCCGAATGGAGGGAGAATCAAGTCCCAACTCCAGTGGACAAGCCAGAGCATTGGACCATGTATTTCGATGGGTCCCTCAAGCTCGACGGCGGCGGCGCTGGGGTTCTACTTATTTCTCCACGAGGTGAGCAGTTGAAATACGTCCTTCAGATCCTGTGGGCGGTATCCAACAATGAAGCCGAGTATGAAGCTTTGCTTCACGGGCTTCGTTTGGCGATATCACTAGGGATCAAGCGACTACTTGTATATGGCGACTCCCTTCTTGTTGTTCAGCAGGTCAACAAGGAATGGGACTGCAACAAGGAGACAATGGATGCTTATGTGCAGGAAGTGTGCAAGTTGGAAAGCAAATTCTCCGGCCTGGAGGTTCATCATGTATTGCGGGAGCACAACGTTGGCGCGGACACCCTATCCAAACTGGGGTCCACGCGTGTCCAGGTCCCGCCGGGAGTCTTCGTCCAGGAGCTCAACCAGCCGTCCATCAAGTCTTCTCCGCAGGTAGCCATCGACGCGGGTCCCCAACAACCCGATCGAGAGGTTATGGTGCTGGAGGAAGACTGGCGAGGGGCTTTTATCAACTTCATACGAGATCAACGGTTGCCAGCGGGAATCGATGCCAGGAGCGCTGACGCAGCTCGCATCTTGCAAAGAAGCAAAGGTTTCATCCTGGTCGACGGCAAGCTCTATCGGCGAGGCGCTCGGTCAGGGGTTCTCATGAAGTGCGTCACAAAGGAAGACAGTTAGCCATACTGCGGGAGATCCACGACGGCGTCTGCAGCAACCATACGGCTTCAAGAACGCTGGTGGGGAAAGCCTACAGAGCCGGCTTCTGGTGGCCCACCGCTGTGACTGACGCGGAGGATCTCGTGCGCAGGTGCCAAAACTGTCAATTCTTCGGCAAACAGACGCATGTTCCAGCTCACAGCCTCATCACCATACCGCCATCCTGGCCTTTCGCCTGTTGGGGTCTTGACATGATCGGGCCCTTCACGACCGCACCAGGCGGTTTCACCCATGTTCTGGTGGCTATCAACAAGTTTACTAAGTGGATCGAGTACAAGCCGATAGCCAAGCTCACACCAGATCGGGTCGTCGACTTCATCTCAGATATTCTGCATCGTTTCGGCTTCCCCAACTCCATCATCACGGACTTGGGGTCAAACTTCACGGCGAACCAGTTCTAGGAGTTCTGCGAGAATGCTTGCATTGAAGTCAAATATGTCTCGGTCGCACACCCCAGGGCTAACGGACAAGTCGAACGGGTGAACGGCTTGATCATTGACGGCCTCAAGAAGAGACTTTATGATGAGAACAGCAAGAAGGGAGGCAAATGGGTGCATGAGCTACCACATGTCATCTTGGGGCTTCGGACTCAGCCGTCCAAAGCCACAGGACAAACGCCTTTCTTCCTCGTGTATGGATCCGAAGCTATCCTACCAGCCGATATCACGTGGACGTCTCCAAGGGTCGAAATGTACAATGAAGGCGAGGCGGATGAGGCGCGGCAGCTAGAGCTCGATTCCGCGGAGGAAGCTCGCTGTGCTACCCTTGTTCAGTCAGCCCGGTACCTGCAGGGGATCCGGCGATACCATGATCGCAACGTCAGGGAGCGGTCATTCAGCGTCGGCGATTTGGTCTTGCGACGTATTCAGGACGAGTCTGGCCTACACAAGCTCAATTCAAGGTGGGAAGGCCCGTTCGTCGTCAAGCAGGTCACAAGGCCAGGGTCTTATCGACTGCAATTCCCTGAGGGTCGCGAGGTCCCGAACTCCTAGAACGTTCAGAACCTGCGCAAGTTCTACCCTTAAGTCGAGGCCCGGTGACCGCTAATTCCCCGGGGGCTCAGAAGATTTTCTTTCCCCGAATCAATTTGGAGGCCGTGAGCCACATAACTCGGGTTGTACATGCCTTCTTACTTCCATGATGGCAGGTGTCACGTGCAAACATATATACATACAAATCGACTTCTTGTCGCGCATGACGCGGGGGCCACGGCCACGGTCATCTCCTTTCGACTTCCATTTCTAACGGAGCCCTCAGCTCCGGCTAACTCCTCGGCATATCGAGTTCCGCCGCGACCTTTGATGGTCGCACGCGACAGCAGTCGCACTTTTTCCAACACAGTCGATCCGTTCGACTGGCCTACAACTAGTACGTTGGAACGGCTCGCATAAAGAGCCACATCGACTACATTCTGAGTGGCTGCACTCAGAACAGTCTTGTTTTTGCCAAAAAAGAATGGCAAGCTCGTGGCGCTACCCGCACCTGCTCCTTACAAGCTTGATCCGTCCGTCCGGGTCTTACCTAGCTTATGGAGCACGCCCACAAAGGGAGCGCTCTTCGACTACACTCCGAGGCATCGGGGTGGTCCCTTTTTTGCTCTATCCACGGCAACCCCGCGATGATGCTCGCGTTCTTTCCTAACAAGTCTAGACCCGCTCGATCGAGTTGTGGCTACTCTGTTAGACGAGTTCTAGCTGCCCTTCGGGTCGTTGCACCCAGGGACGCGTCTACTACTTGAGTGTCGTAAGCCTGGATCGCAATTCAGCCGAGACACGCAAACAAAGTAGAGATGTCGAGGGAAGCATTTCAATAAGAGAATAATTAAGTGTTTCATATACCCTAATCCTACAGTACATTGTGTACAATTTGTTCTGCTACAGGTTGGGCCTCTTGCAAGTACTCTTCGAACCGCTCGTCTGTGCAGTCCGCCGCCATCCCTTGCGCAAAGATGCTCAGCTGCGCGTTCGGCACGAAGGACTTTACCTAGGCGAGGGCATTGCTCACGCACGCAATTGGAGCTTCTGATAAGAACTTGAGCATCTTCTTCGGGGCTTCACGGAGTCACTCCAGCAGGGGCCGCGGGCCTGCATCGCCTTCGTCTGGTGGATCCACCATGTCCACCAGCTCCTGGGCGGCCCCCCGGAGGTCCTCCAGCTCCTTGCGCTGCTGCTCGTCCTTGTCGCCTAGCGCTTTGACTTGCTAAAGGCAGTCGACGAACTGACGTTCAGTGTCGCCGATCACCTTCTGCAGCCTTTCGACTTCATCTGTACGTCGATACAGAATATTCTTCACGTCAGTAAGCAACTCCTCTTTGTGTTTCGTTACTTTCCTAAGCTCTGTGATAAGGGTACTTCATCATCTAATGGGGAGTTACTGAGGAAAAGTACTCGAGGGGAGCGAGGGCCTACCTTGGTGCGCCTTCTTCTCTGCCTTGAGCTGCTCCTGGTACTCCGCTCGTTGCTCCTTGAGCTGCTGCTGGAGCTTAGAGTTGGCCTTCTCGAGGTTCTTCAGATCATTCTTGAGCAGCCAGGTCTCTTGAGTTCTCTCGTGCTTCAGCATGTCCAGCTCTCGCTGCAGATAGCAATTCTTGGTAATCTCCTCGGAGACGCGCTTGTCCAGGGCAGCCAGTTCTTGCGCGTCACTCACGACCGCGCGGAGTTTCTCCGACTTCTTCTGGGATTTGGTAATTACATGCTGTGCAAAAGGTAGAGATTGAGTCACAAACAACTCACTAATGTGCACATCTGGAACATTACCCGAACACTACCATGGAGAAGTCGTATAACTCCTTGAAGGTGCTCTTGAAGGTCTTCAGATTCTCGGCTGACAGCAGAAGGTCGTCCACCAGGTCGGTGGTGATGACGTTCTGGTGCCCCGGCCCGGCCCTCAGCAGTTCACGGGGATTCCCCGAGGACCCGGCGGTATCCCCGGATGGCGGCGGCTGGACACCTGCAAGCACGCAACATGGTCAACACATTATGCCCAGACCCCGGCAACCAGACGCAGGTGGGTAAGTGCGTACCTGTGCCATCAGTATGAGCGGCATCAGGGATCTCGACTTGTTCCCCGCCACTGGGTCCGGCTCCCTCTTGTCGGGGCTCGGGAGGCGGCAAGCCGGGGAGCGCCGCATCCGCTTCAGGGGCCACCTCTGCGGGTATCGGCCCCTCAGGCGCCGAGGGCTCGGGGGCTGCAGCAGCCGAGGCAGGCGCCGCAGCCGTGCCTGGTTCCAGCTGGAGTTGCACCGCGCTTGCAGCCCTGGCGATGTCGACAACATCGTTATCCAAGTGGGCACGAGCAGGATCTTCAAGCGATTGAAGGAAAACTTACAGCGTCGACTTCTTCTTGGGGGCCTTCTTCACCCGCCAGGCCCATTGGGGAATGCCCGTTGCTGACGGCGAGGCCTGGTCGGCCGATGGAGGGGTCCCTGCCACGGCAATCATCACCGCCGCGGCGGCGGAGGGGCCTGTCTCCACCCTTTCGGGTTCAGTCCCGGGCGGCAGCGTAGGGAGACTGCAAGGGGACGCTGTCAGTATTCAGCATCATGGGTACTTTGCAACTGGTCAAAACAGCAACTCCGTACATGGAGGACTCGACTTCTTGGGCCTTGCGTTTGCGCACCTAGCGCTGGCCCTTCGGCACCGGTGGCAGAGCGCCGGCCAACTCCACGCTCTGGTCGGAGGAGTTGTCCCGGCGCGGTTCCCCTCCGGTTCCTTCACTTGCCTGCGAGTCCACGCACTCGGTGGACTCGCTGCTGCCTTGAACCGCAGCAAGGCGAGCCGTCTTGGTGGCAACGGCGGCAGCAGGGCGTGGACCTCCTTCGGCTTCTGACCCCGCTCGCGAGTCCACGCATTCAGCGGACTTGTTGCGGCTTTGAGCCGCAGCAAGGCGAGCCTTCTTGGCTGCCGTGGCTGCAGAAGGAAGGAGGTGATACGCTCGGGGGAGGTCCGGCTGCGGCAGGTAGCTGCAGTACAGCTCCGAGTGTCCCTGCAGAAAGTTCTTCAGTTCAGTACCGGCGCAGTAGCCGATTTCTTCAGCGAAAGAAGTCGAATACTTACCGGCGGGGGCGGATTTTGCACGGAGTATAAGGTGGGCACATACGGCACGGTGTTCACGTCCAGCAGCACCCGCTGAACCCGCTGGAGCGCGACTTCGTCTGACACCTCCTCTGTGCACATGCGAGAAGGGTCAGCGGGGCCGGAGTACTCGAAGCCCAGGCAACATCGCTGTTGGATGGGTTGGACGCGGCGCTTGTAAAATGAGAACATGACGGAGGCGCCAGTCACTCCCTCCTTCTTCTATGCCTTGATGGCCTCCAGCAGCTCTTTGACCTGTATCATCTCCATGCCGGAGGGTTCAAGGTTCCATTCCCCCCTCACCACTGGCGGTCTGCTCGACTTCGTCGGCAGGGGGGGAGCATGGTTTTCGATGTAAAACCATAGGTTTTTCCATCCAGGAAGGTTGGAGGGGAATTTATATGAAAGGTATTTTTCGCCGGCCTGCTGTCGCAGTTGGATGCCGGCGCCCCCCACTACAGCAAGTTTTTTCGTGGTTGGCTGGGGTTTGATGCGGAAGAGGAAGCAGAATAGATCCCAGTGGGGTTCGATTCCGAGAAATGCTTCACAGAAGTGGATGAAAATGGAAATGTGGCAGATGGAATTAGGGTTGAGGTGATGGAGCTCAAGCCCGTAGTAGTAAAGAAGGCCGCGAAAGAAAGAACAAGTAGGGAGGGCCAATCCTCGTTCGGCAAAATGGTAGAATGTGACGATTTCGTCGACATTCTCCATGGGGAAAGGGTCACGGAAAGAGGGGCGCCAGTTGACAAGGTTCTTCTCTTGCAGCAACCCCTCGGAAACCAGCTTTTTCAGATTGTTGAGGGAGCACTTACTGTGTGTCCACTCCGCGGTCGATGGCTCCACATCCTTCTTCATTTCCTCGATCTCCGACTTCTTGGATGCCATCTCCGATGCGCCGGCCACGAGATACTCGGGGGCTGCAGGGAGAGGGGCGGGGAGGTCGGAGTGGGAGTCTTTATTGGGGGAAGGCGGCGGTGTTTGGGCTTGGATTGGGGAATTCGGTGGCTTTTGATGGAATGCAGATTGAAAGGGTGGTTTTTTCCTACAGTTATCGCGGGGTTAAATAACCAGCGGGGTGGGGAAAAGTTACTGTTCTGAAGTTCAAGAGTCGCTTCCGAGAATATTCCGAATCTGAGGGGTCGTTTGATGGGTTATTTGGAATGGATATTCGATTAATCATTTTTTCAGGGTTTGTTCGCCCGAAAAAAGCGTTTTTTCGAATCACTCATCTAATACCCATCATCTGTACCATCGTTTTGGTTATTTGTCAAGTTGTCATTTTTAGCCTGCATGCCACGGTTGTTGGATCCTTATCTCCAAATTTTGTGGATTTCGATTCAAGGCTCAGGGGCTGCGGGATATGTGGCATCGACTACTTATTTTTTAAATTTCTTTGAAGGATAAAGAAGATTACAGACAAGTGGGACCCTCAGCCTGATTCTCCGATTCAACCTAAGGCTCGGGGGCTACTCCATATGGAGTGTGATTTTTAAATCGCACGCCATGACAAAAATTCAGGGCATGAGCACCTCATAGCTTCGATGCAGCCAAACAAGTACTCGAAGAAGGACTTCAAGACAAATCATCAGAAGAAGTCAAAGACTGCTTCGAAAGTACTCGATAAGCCTGCAGTACTCAGCTACGAAGAGCTCGGGGGCTTGTCAGACCCGGGGCCATCGGGCTGGGCACGTTACGAAGTTTAAGAGATTAAGCCCGTCTTATCTCTTATTCATTTTGTTTATCTCTTGTTTATCCCGTTTAAATAGGAGATAGAGCTAACCAACACGGAGAGGATCTACTCGAGATCAGTTCTGGTGTGATCCCTCGGTGGGGGTTGGTTAGCATCTTTGTAACTCTGACCTCTCGGATATATAAGGGAGGTCAGGAACCCCCTCAAAAGAGAAGATCATTAGGTCAATCTACACCAAAGAGAATACAAACCACCATACAGGACGTAGGGTGTTACGCTCCGTGCGGCCCGAACCTGTCTAAAGTCTTGTGTTCCTTGCACCTTCGGGTTCCTGATCTCGGCATCCCCTCACCCAAAACTTACCACCTTGGGTATATCCCTCGGTGGGCAGCCGGTTAAACACCGACAATCGGGCCCGAGCCGTTAGATCTAGATCCAGCGGCCCAAATTAGAAGATACCACTTCAGGCGTGCAGTTTTGTTTAAGAGCCCCTGAGTTTCTTCGGAATCAACCCGCAGTCCACCCCCGTTCAAAAGTAATTCCAGATAAGCCCTGTTTTTAGCATTTAGACCCCTGAGCTTTCTAGTTTTTGGGTCCGCCGTCCAGCCCTGTAGTTTTTGCACATTAGACCCTGCGTCTATAGGTTAATTGTGTATAAGTCCCTAGTTTTCTCGCAGTTAAGCCCCTAGACCTTGTTTTAGCCCTAGTTTTCGCGTCTTAGCTCCATTTTAGGTGGTTTTTGCGCTCACACAATCGTTGTAACACGTAGAATAACTTTAGCTCAGTTTTGTGTGCTGTTTTATTGTATTGTTGTACTGTTTCTTATCTTTTGCTATTGTTTGCATCTATGTACATGTGTGGACCATGTTTTGGCGTTGCGATCGTGAGTAGACGTTGAGCCACCGGAGGAGTACCAGGAGCCACCTTCTTCAGATGCGTTTGAGTAGCAGCCATGAGAGTTTGAGGAAGGCAAGTATAACATGAACATCCTATCACTTTTAAATACGATTTCATACTGCATTTTAATACTGTATGCCTATAAGGATTCCCTAGCCACTTTTACCCTTTATATAAATACCTTGGGTTGCATTTTGGTTAGTTGTGCTAGGTGCTGCGCTCTCACACTTTATGGTCCTTTTTAATTAAATTTGATTAATGGTATATGCAACTTGATTCTGATAGTGGCCCTCTGTGCTGTGTGCTTGAGCGGCTCACATCTCGTTAAAATATGTTTTTATTAGAAATATGGTTTAGGGGCCTAGCACGGTGCTTAGTGCTTGGTTGGCCACTCTCCCTAAGGACTGGTTCATAGAGCGACAGCCTGGGACAACCGCGTAACCACAAGACTGGAATGGGACGGTCTTGACTTACTAATTAGGTTATTTTGGTTTGGGAGTAACTTACCTGCGGGGCAAGAGGGGTGGTAAGTTTCAATGGTCCCTGCTCCTCCGGCTTGGTCTGTGCTGTGTGCTTGTACCCCCATGAGGTAGGCCCCATCGTCGCTAATCCGGAAACCTTAGCGGTTACACCTTGCTAACGTGGTCCTTCGTAACGGTCTCGTAGTGCGCTTGCTAGTCATCTCACCTAAGGAAGTGTGATGAACAACTAGCGTAGCTCACGACTTGTGGGTAATGTTGTGCAACCTCTCGAGAGTGTAAAACTGGTATACTAGCCGTGCTCCCGGTCATGAGCGGCCTAGATCCTTCGTCTGATTAGTGGGGTTTATCTTTGGTGGTTTGGCTTGGATTTCAGTAGACTCATGAGTAATTTTAATTAATTATTCAGTAACTTGGGTTATGGTAATTCATCCACTTGTAGTAAATAGCTTTAATAAAATTTGCCCAGATTAAAAGCTAACGCAGTTGAGTCAGCTAACCGTAGAGCCTCATAGTTGGTGTTATACTTGTTGAGTACAAGCTGTGTACTCACACTTGTCTTCTCTGCTCTTCTGTTCTCTTTGGAATATCTTCAACTGATGCTCAGTACCAGGCAACGTGGAGGACTACATCAGTGGACTCGATAATTTCTAGGCGTTTGTCTCCCAGCCGACGTCCCTGTGGCGCCCTGTTCTTCATGTATTTATTTTACGCTTCCGTATTCCTTGAACCGATTCTTGATTCGGTTGTAATAAAGAATTCATTTATAATTTATACGCTTTTATCTCATGATATGTGTTGTGATATCTTGATAATTCTGTTGTATATATGCGTGACTTGATCCTGGCGCATATATGATTGCTCGGTTTATGTCCTTGTAAATCGGGTGTGACAGCCACGAGTCGGTCTTCATCTTCGAGTAGATCGGAGAGTTTCATGCCCTTCTAATACACGAAATGACCTTCTGGGGTGGAGGTGATCATCAGACCATCGTCACCAAGGCGACCTGTAGCCCCCCGACGTGCCGTGGCTTCGGGTTTCGTGATTTGGAGTAAAAAGTCCAAATCCTTTCCCAATACGGAGAGGGACTCGGAATTGTTGGCCTCCTGAGGTTCAGTGGCCGAATTGCATGGACCGAGTCGTGATCGGCTACGCAAGCCCTCAGATTGGAGTGAGTCCGATCCGAGCGTGGTTGTTGCAGCACGGGTTGGAGTCGCGTTAAAAACGGACTCCTCCTCGATCTTCCTGGCGGAGCCATGGGTCAACAAGTCGTCGAGATTGTCGACAAACTCGTCGAGCTCGATGTGAAAACTTGCTACGAGAGTTTTCGGCTTCATGACATCGATGGTGAGTCAATGGAAATCACCCGCGCCGTCTGTGATGCAGACCCATGAGCCGAAAACGAGAGTCATGCCCTCGGGGAGCACGGCACTGGTGAACTTGAATGATGCCATCGAGTTCACCGGTGGATGTTCGATGCGCAACCCTACCTAGCGCGCCCGCTGTCGGTGTTTTACCACCTGCCCACCGAGGGGTATACCCGAGGTGGTGATTTTTAGGTAGGGTGTTGCCGAGATCAGGAACTTGAAGGTGCAAGCAACATGAGGTTTAGATAGAATCGGACCGCGATGTGCGTAATACCTTACGTCCTGTTTGGTGATTTGTATTGCCTTAGGTGTTGATGTGTTTTGAGGGGGTCCCTGCCCGCTCTTATATATCCGGGAGGTCAGGGTTACATGAATCCTAGTCCGACACTAGCTTAGGAATCTTACTCGAGTACAACTCAAGTAGCTTCCTTCTGCATTGACTAGTTCTACTTCGCATGCGAGTATCTAGGAGATGAGCTCTATATGAAAATTTCAGGGCTAGATCACAACTCTAGCTATAGATTTTGTTAAATCTTTTTCTATGCCATGTGTAAAGAAATGTATTTGTTCTAGGTGTTATACTGTGATTCATGAAGTTCAACTTTTACAATAGTGTTATAGTGATGGCTAGATACTGTAGAAAAAGTTTAGAGCTTTATGCTCCACTGGATCTTGCTCAAGTAATTTTTGCAATGAGTAAACACATTAAATTAGTAAAAATAGTTTCTGTACTTAGAAAATTATGATTTTTTTACCAGAAGATATTTTTTATTAGAGTATCATGTTGGAAATGTTTGAGACACAAAAACTTTGTGGAATTGCTTGTAGAAATAAATTTTGATTAATATAGATGTATCTTGACTTATTTTCTATGCTCTGTATTTTCCACACTAAAATCTAAAAAATTTACAGTAGACTCACCATAAGTTTAGGAGTACTCAGTAAAATGTTGAGCACCGGTTTTTGCATGGTTTGTTCTGTATAAATGGATTTTGATCCTAGCTGTAGCTGTTTAATGTATTTCCATGATTATTTAGCTAAATAAAAATGGTTGCAAATTTTACAGTGAGTTTGTACTTAAGTAATGTGCTCTGTATAAAAATCTCAATAGCAGAAACTATCTCTAATCGTTATTTTTTTAATCCATGCTTACTTTTGAAAAATGGCTGTTTATGAAATGACAAAACCGCTCACTTGCTTAATGAAGTTAGTTAATCTAGAGAATACTCGATAAATGACTGCCCAAGGAAAAGAAAATAAAGTGCTTTACAACTTAACTATTGAATTACAACTTTATAGTGAAATAGTTATTTATCTTGTACCGTTAAAATATCTCATACATGTGCATTCATATAGAATCGACTTCTCTCGCTGACGGAATGTATGAGTTGGTGCCCATTCCGTGAGTGAGCAGCAGGAAGCTCAGTTAATCTAATTGAAATCATCGAAGACCCGAATCAAAGTTCGGAAGAGCCCATGGCTAGTTTTTGCTCAGGAAGGCAAGCCCCGGAGCATGAATCATGTTATTTTCAAATTATGCAACTTATTACTCCTTTTACTTGTGCATTAAGTTATAGGAGTTGGATTAAAACCATAGTTGCATGATCCAAGGTACCCATGACTGAAACACTAGTTATAAGTCGTTAGAGTGCTATGCTAATAAGACTTCGGTAGAAGTCAAGTGATTTCTTGTCACTCGTGAGAAAATAGAAGTTGACTGTTTAACTTATGTTGGAAATCATAAGGTCGACGGACAGGGCTATGGTATGATGTTCATGTTGATGCTTGAGGCCCCCTCTGTGTAGCAAAACTGGCAAAGGTCGCAGTGTGTGGTAGTGGTGGTTAAGTTTTTGAACATACTAACCACATGCCGAGAATATGGTAATTGGTAAGCTTAAGTACCTGATTGAACCGGCGAGTGGATTTTACCCTCACCCTCTTGACTTTATTCCCATGGGCACACTATATGTGTAAGAGCAGCCACGGCCCAGCTTCATTCCGTGGTTCGTGGACCTCTGTACTCGAGGGGGGTGGCCCTGATCCACAACTCGGAAAGAAAGGGGAAAAGTTGTATGGGTGACTTTTCTGGGCTTCATGTTTCCCCATGCAAGGTTAAGAAATTTGAATCGTCCATTTCTCACGGCCATTAAGACTGCTTAATCCTTTTACCACATAGAGTAAGAACTGGAACAATGATGATGGTGATTTATATTGTTGGCTGCTTAAATTAATTCTATCCACCATGTGTGATGTTGGATAGTTGCTCATCTAGAATGGTTAATCAAACTAGAATTTTGAAGCTAAAACCTAAAATTAAGGACCTACTCTTTGTTGCTTCTCAGCAAAAACAAACCCCACAAGCCAAAAGCCTTGCATGTCTAGGAGTTGGCTAAGTATATACAAATAGTTGGGTAAGCCTTGCTGAGTATTAGTATACTCAGCCTTGCTTGTGGCTTTGTTTTCAGGTGAGACCTTTGAGGAAATAGTTGCTAGTTTGCCTTGGCCATGTACTCTTCCTCCTGGTTGGTCAGTGGAATGGGATGCATTCCCAGCCAACAATGATAACGCTGAATGAGGTCATGTATGGGCTTCATCATAATATGTTTTATCGTTGTTAGAACTTTTGATTATTTTCCGCTGCACTATTAAACTCTGAAAGTACTTGTTTATGAATATTTTTGAACATGATTTGTAATAATAATTCCTGTTGAACATTGTGATGTAAATTTTGTGGATTGTTGTAATCTCTAGGGTCACCTTCGTGTGGGTTGTATGTATGCATTGTTTCAATCGAAATTCCATTGGTTACATCGGGATGTTACCCGACAGACTATCGTTTTTCTCCGTTTAACTGCGTATTAGCCCGGATTGCCTCTATTGTGATGGTTAGCACACTTAAGCCGGATTAAGTTAGGCAATTCTACCATAGGCACTCTGGCCATAGTCTTGCCTCGTGCTGTGCGTCGAGCCCATAGTCATTGACGGGAACCGGGGCAGGTGGGCCTTTTAATGCTGACTACTCGGTTTTGGCCCGTCCAGCCCCGCGGCGTCGCCCTGCCCGGTGCGGCTATAAATTGCGGCACTAGGCTACTAGTCATTTCACCAAGACCAAATGGTAAAGCCTCCAGCAATTCTTGGTAGAAGTAGGCCTCCTAGAGCCTGGGTTCGGCTCATTCGAGCCGGACCCGATCCCTCATTGTTTGTTGTTTGTTTGTTGTTAGGGGTATGAGGAAGGAGAATTCAAGCGTCCAGATCCTCGGCTTCGCCTTAGTGGGGCAGTTGCCTTTGCTCAGGTGATGGTTCCTTGCGAGGGCGGAGGCGGATTCGCCGCTCTTCATGAAATCGATCGGTAGGTGGCGACTCTCCCGCAACTCCCTACTTCCTTCCCATAGGGAGGTGGGGGCGAGCCTTGCGGCACCTGCCCTGTTTTTGCTTGGGACTGCCATCTTTGCTTGGTGCCGCATGGCCTCGCCGAGCTTCCCTCTTTCTCATCCTCCCCGGTACCATTGCTAGAGCTGCTTCATGGTGGCTGAGGCGTATGTCAAGGCAGCACGAGATGTAAGCGTCGACGGCCGCATACCGCTCCTGCTTCCAAGACAGCTTCGCTGTTAGGGGATGGACAATGACGCAATCCTCCATCCCATCTCAGCCCCTGCTAAAGCGTACATTGGGCAACTTTTAGCGCTGCCTTGCGTGGTGGCGGTTAATTCATTTGTACTTGTACATGGCCAATGGCTAGCTGCCTCCTCTATCCAAAGTGTAGGTTGTTTTGGCAAATCTGATTCATGGCTTTTGTTATGCACTCGGAGCGCACCATGTAACTGTCTCCCTTGGTAATTTTGGAATAAAAGGAGGGCTTTTTAGCGCTTAATTCCGGTGCCCCGCTGTTGCCCCCGAGCCTGTCGAGGGGTCAGGCGCTGTCCGAGGGTTTTTTTTGTTCAGGAGGGACATGAAATGCGGGGAGATCTCACTCCCTCTCTTTCGGCTCCCCCTCCCGCTCCGTGTGCGACCACATGTTTGGTCTCCTTGCGAGTCCGACCCCCGAGCTCCCACACATTAGCGGGAGTCTGGTCAGGAGGCTGTTTTGGCTTTCAATCGCTTCCCTTCAAGCGTCTTCTTCGGCAAGGTAGAAAGGCTGAGCCGTGCCACATTTTTCATTGTTGGTCGAAACGTGGTGCTCGGTGAGTTGTTAACGGGTTGGTCTGAGTGGGGCTCCAATTCCCGTCCACGGGGATCCGATGTAGGTTAGCTGGTGACTAACTCCAGATTCTCGACGGCTGATCTGTTTAGTTATCAGGTTCGTTTGACTGGTCCTGGCGGCTCGTTGCCTTTCTTCGGAGAAAAACCATGGATCATGCTCCAGTCAAGACTCGAACGTGGGTCGGGATGCCTGTGGTGCTTGCGCGCCCGGGTGCTGGCCACTAGCTGGCCCATCCTTCTCCACCCCTCACTCTGGTGGTGCCCTGGGGTGGTTGTGAACCCACCGGCAGGCCAACCTTTGAACCCTTGGGCTTTAATGGGCCATCGGGTTTTTTTCAGCCCATATCCCTTTCTACCTATGGGGGCCTTTGGCCCCTTCATTGCTAGGCGCATTCCCTGAGGGGTCGAGCTCGAGCGCACCTCCTGATGGAACGGGGCGATGTGACGCGGCCATCATGGCGGTCGTGGGGGTTGAGGCATCGCTTCATCTTCCATTCCCCTAGCCTATAATATGGGTTCTTGGCCCCTCTGCCACTACCTCGCCTTTCCATCTTCCTGCCCCCCTTGTCTCCTTGCTGCCAAAGCCCAAGTCATTCCCAAACTGTGCCCCTGCCCTCACAAGAGCTCCTGATCCCCTTTCCTCGCCCAGCAATGGCATCATGGTACCACTCGGACGTGCCCCAGTCGCGCCTGGGGGGTCTCGTCAAGTGTGGGCTTCTCTGCCCATGGTCCGCCGTGGAGGAGTGGCTCTTACTGGCTGCGAGGAGTTGCCAGCGCCACATGATGGCTACATCATCTCCTTCGCGCACTTCCACGAGTGCGGGTTTGGGATGCCCCCTCATCCCTTCTTCCGGGGGCTCCTCCATCACTATCAGATAGAGATGTAGCACCTCAACCCAAACAGGATCTAGTAGATCATGGCCTTCAACATGCTGTGTGAGGGATTCCTAGGGATCGAACCTCACTTCCAGCTGTGGAGGTACTTCTTCGCCGTCTCCTTGGTCAAGAAGATGGACGGGTTGATGGCCCTAATAGGATGCGTCAGGATCCATCTCCGTGGGCCTTGGGCCCATGAATACATGGCAATCACAACCACGAAGTCCAAGAAAGGGAGGCACTCGCGGTGGTTCTACATCAAGAATTACGATGCCGCCCCTCTCCCGCTCTTCACTGGCCGTACAATTATGGTGGATCCGCCGCCGTGGTAGTGGGGACCTGTGGACAAGGAGAAGAAGAGGCTCACCCCGCTCCTGGGTGCCATAGCGTTCCTGAAGGGCCATGGCCTCTACAGCGCCAGCATCATTGGGGCCTACCATTCGAGGCGGGTGGCGCTGCTTATGGCGCATGCGCTTCCGCTATTCGGGATGGTGCCAGGAGTGCAGCTGGAGGGCATGACGCTTGCCCAGGGCTTGCTCCAAAATTCAGAGATCCTGCAGCGCATCCAGGAGGTGCTGGAAGAGCCCAACGTGACATTCCCGGTTGAGGATCACCCAGCGATGCGGTCTTACACCGGCTTCATCGATCTGGTGAGTATTTCCTGACCTCCTCGTTGTGCTTTGCTCCGTTTCTTGATTCTTACTTTTGACTTTGTGGGTTGGTGTTTGTAGGGACAGTTTACCCCCTTTCCTCGATTCTTGCATGCCGCTGTCAGAGGATGAAACCGCACGAGCGGTGAACCGTGCAGCCGACGAGGTGTGTAAGAAGAAAAAGGACGCAGAGAAGGTGAAGAAGGAAGCATGCGAGTGTGCAAAGCTGCAGTGCGGGAAGCTCAATAGGGTCAGACGAGGAGGCAGTGGAGGATGATGATGATGATGATGATGACACGAGGAGGAGGAGGAGTACGATGACATTCCCTAGGTTGTGCTGGCGCGCGACGATGACGTGGTGCCATCGCTCCAGCCGTCAGCATCAGCGTCGGGGCCCTCGATCCCTACGCCTGCCCCGATGTGGTAGGGAGGGCTTTGCACATGGGGGCGATGGAGACGGAGCACGACACCATGTCAGCACAGGTGCCCTCCAGCCCTACGCCTGCCCGACGCAGCAGGGGGAGGTTATGCACACAGCGACGGAGATGGATCACGACACCCCATCGGAGGCTTTCGCGCAGGTGGGGGATCCCGAATGGCAGCGTGCTGACGAGGCGGACTTGGGGTCGGGAGGCCTGACCTCGAAATGCCCTCGTATGAAAGCGTCTTGGTGAGTCGATGATCCCTTTGCTCCTTCTTGGTTGGTGATTCTCCGTCAATCGCATACTAACTGCCCTTCGGCCTTTGCTTCAGTGCCGGAGGCCAGACGGGTACCCTGGTGGTGGCACCGCGGAAGGTCCTCGCGCTCCGGCGGATGCCTTCGGGTGCGGCTGGTGTTCCGTCAGGGGCGAGCGTGGAGGGTGCAGTGGAAGACACGGCACTTGCAAACCCAGGGCCGTAGGCGCTGGCTGAGGGTTCGTCACGGGAGGATGCACCCATTGGAGAAGCGCTGCCATCGGTGACACTCGTCGAGGAGGGTTCAGGGATGGGCGTGCTCAATTCACTCCGCGAGGATGAGGCGCAGGTGGCGCTGCCACCGCATCAGGCTGATGCATCCTCCGTAGGGAGGAGAAATGAGGAGATGGTGCGCGACGAGGCACCACCCCATGTCACACCCTAAAATATTTAATTTTAGGATGTGAATATCTTTTACAATATGTTCATCTATTAATAGGATTTTCCGAGAATTTTAAAGATTTTTCTAGCAATTATTCTATTTATCCTGGAGCTAGATCCATTATTATTATTATTATTTATTTGGAAAGCTCTAAAATTCTTTTTCATGAAGTCCAAATATTCTGTTTGGATTCCTCATATCCTAAAATTACCTCCCGAGTTTTCCTCGAAAAATTTTGGGATTCTTCCGAATATATTTTTCGTGGTTTGAAATATTTATCTGGACTTTTCTAGATTTATTTTAAACTTAAAAATATGTTCTGGAAAATATTTCTATTTTGATTCTCACGGACTAAGCCGTATCTTGTTGTACATCCTTTTAATCTTGCCTCTCCGAATCTTTAAAAGGTTCCATCGAGCTCCCGATCCTCTAACCATTCTCCTCGATCAGGTCATGCTTGAAAATGACGCCGCGTGGCTCGTCTTCAGTGTTTTCCCGATGATGTTTGATCACCATCAGCTCGTTTTCACGTTCGGCCCTTACCTGAACCTGTTTCGGCCCATAACCAAACTCGTTCGGCCATTCTCGTTTCCTCTCTCCATTACCTCTTCTATCCTCTCTTTGCTCATTAAATTGTGGGACCCGCTGGTCGGTCCAATCTCGTCTCCTGTGGGCAATCCAGACTTAAGAATGAGTCCTAGTCCGATGCGCCATCGTGTCCTTATCCTCGTTCGAGTTGGAGCCCAGCACGATATCTCCAGGCCTATTTAAACGCATCTTGCACCACCTGTTCCCCAGTAGCCGGCCCTAATTTTCTCCCCTGCATCGGCTCCTGCGTGCCCTATAAATTCTTGTGTAACCCTAGCCTCTGCATCACATCCCTGCTGCCCATGTAGCCGGCCCTAGATTTCCCTTCCGCGCCTGCTCTCCCTCTTCCTTCACATCCACGAATTGATGCTGCCGCCGTCGCTCTGCCCTGCCTGTGCCCTTCCTGTGTGCTGCCCTCCTGCCCCGGGACCTCCTGCCGCCGCTGCACGACCTCCTGCTTGTGCGCCACCAAGAAGTGCAGCACCGGGCGCGCCCCTGCCCAGCCCCTGATGTCCAGCGCCGCCCTTCTCCTATGCGCACCACCAGAACGTCGCCATGCCCCTGCATCGCCACCCCCCCAGCACCGCCAGCCTGAGCCCCTGTTGGCCACCCTGTGCTGCACCTTCCCCCGTGCGCCGTGCCCCCCCAGCAGGCCGCCCCTACCTCTGCAGTGCTGCCACCACAAGCAGGACTGAAACTGCCATGAACAGAGACGCCGTCACAACTTCCTCCGCAAAATTCGATCACCTCGATGCGTCCCCGTGGTAAGTTAGGTATGGAATGGAATCCCCTCATCGTCCTCTTTCATTTGCCCCACTTCCCACGATCTCCCGTGCCCAAAATCGACGGGAATTTGAGCTACAGTACCTGCCGCCGCCATTGGAGCTGTGCTGTGAAGCTGTTACAAATTAGTCACTAGAAGATTCTGTAATTATCGCGTAAATTTCTATATCTTGCAAAATTTGCAGAAAACCCCCTAGATCTATTACATCTTCTCAGTCCAGCCCCACCATAGAATTTTTCAGATCTGACCCTAAACTTTTCTATATTTGCAAGCCCTAAAAGCTATAGTTAATTACGTATAGGTCCCTGCAACGCTGTTTTATGCATAGTTTCCGCGTTTTAGATCCGTTTCGATCCATTCTTTTTGTGTTAGTCTTCTCAAAACCCTAAGCTATTGTTTAGTAGTGTTGTTGTACCGTAATTCCTGTTTTTAAAATTAGATATCAATTTAATTTGAATAATATCCTCTCATCTAGTTTTCCGAAATAAAATCCAATTAAGTCTTTACTCTGGTTTTCATAATTAATGTTAATTTACTTAATATCAACTGAAATGTGTTTGTAATTTAATTTGTTTAGTTCAACTCGAATCATAAAGTTATGCATTTAGATGTTATCACAAGTTTTCTTTTCTAATTAATTATTTAATTAGTGTAATTTATACATAGAGAATTGTATATAAAATTTGACTAAGTTATATTTCGTCTTTATAAATGCAAATATAATATGAGTTATTTATAATTAGAGATATTTATCTTTTAAAATAAATGAAAGCCTATAGTTCTTTTATTCCTTTTATAATATAAATCTTTAGATAGCTGTATCTTTTCAACCCTACCTCTGTTTTCCGCGTTTCTTGCGCTCTTTTGACCGTAGCAATGAGCCCTATCCTTTAGCATGCTCTTTTAAAGCTTTTCTTTTGTTTGGTGTATCTGTGCTTAGTCATTCTTGTTTGTTTGCTTGCTTGTATGATTTCGGCCCGATGCTTGTATGACGTTAGAAAGAGCGTGATCCAAGAGCTTTGAAGATTTAGAGATTCAAGAATAAGGGTTGAAGACTCTGAGCAGCTATTCTCTAAAAGAAAAGCAAGTGTTTCCTTGATCATTCTTTTATCCTAATAATCACAATAAATATAACTTTTTCTTTATATGCATGCAGGTGTCCTAATATTGATGGATCCTACTTAAGGATATGCCTAGTCTTTATGATCATTCCTTGTCAACCTGGGTTTTATCTTTATGTTGGGTAGCTATTGCTTAGTTGCTATAACTGGTTCCGGTTCGGGAATAATATATAACCATGATGATGATAATGATGATGCTACACCTGTTTTATCCATGTTCATGCTCTTTGTGTTGTTAATCACAAGATTTTATGTTTAATCGGAACATGGAAAACCACCCAGGAAAATAGTGCAACCACAATACTATATGGCTCTGGTCTTGGCTAATTAATTAGAGACTCTAGTTTATGATAATCTTACCAAAAGGGCAAGAGGGGTTGCATCGACGGGGTATAGCTCGGTCCTTTTGAGGCACATGGCTATGTGGTCCTTGGCTAAGGTATTTTCTCATTAGGGAGGGTTATGACCACTTTGACTTGAAACCTTAGCGGATTATCATAAGTTAGGGAATCTTTGTGAAGGCCTCGTAGTGAATCTCTTGCCACTCACCTCGGAAGTGTTTAAGAGGCTAGCTACCTCAAGCAAATCGGGAGACACGAATTGTGGGTAAAGTGTACAGCCTCTGCAGAGTGAAAACTGATATATTAGCCGTGCTCATGGTTAAGAGTAGTTTGGACCCTCACATGATTAATGAACTTGAAGATGAATTAAATCATGGACCATGTTTATGGTTATGCTTATTCTGTATCTATTCTCTCTCTCTTTTAATGTGGGTTTTTGGTATGAACTTATACCTTAGTAATCAGGTGCTAATAAAGCTTGACCAACTAAACTTGCTTATCGCAGTAAGCCAGTCAGCCTTTCCTTGATTTTGGCCTTCATGTCATATATTTCCCAACACTTGCTGAGTACCAACCATAAGTGTACTCACGCTTGTTATAATTGCTGCTCAGAGGAGAAAGTGATGTGAAGTCTTTTGAAGATGATGCTGAGTTCTAGGCTTGCGCAACCCTCGGTCGATTGCCTGTGAAGTTTGGAGTCTTCGTTTCTAGGATAAGCTGTATAACTCTGATAATCTTTATAGTCTTTTAATTCTCTTTTCGTGATACTGTTGCTGATTATTCACTGATGAAGTCACTATATGTATGGAACTTGATCCTGGCATACATATAGTTATGCATTCGGTTTTGTCTTTAAAAACTGGGTGTGACACCCCGTGAGGTCATGGTGATCGCCCAGGAGGAGATGGTGCGGGAGGAGCTGCCCCCTCGTGAAGTTATGGTGACTGCCCAGTAGGATGCCCGCCACCTTGGCGTTGATGGGAGTGGCCGACCCCAGCCATGGTCGGAGGGCCTCACCGTCCTTGGCTCAAACCGGCGATGATCTGCCTGCACGGGGAGGCGCCCATGACTCGCGGGACCTCGCTGTGGCAATCCTTGCTCTTGGTGATGAGATGGCAGAAACGGAGTGGCAGGGCATCTTAGAAGCCTTATTCATCGCGCTGTGCGCGTTGCGTGATGTTGCCGTCCTGACCTGCCAGGTATAGCACCTCAGCATCCTTGTTCCTCGCGCCCTTCTCGGGCATTTGTGACACATTTCTTCTTCGTAGTTCCTCATGAATCACAGTCAGGATCGCTGCTTCGAAGAGGCACGATGGTGCGTGGAGCTGGTAGAGCAGCTCGCAACGGCCAGCGAAGAGGTTGCCGATGCCCGAGCCAAGGCGCTTGTAGATGTCGAGGCATTCGAGCGGCTGCGAGGGGAGCGGGACTAGTTAGTTAGCGCCGTGGATGAGCTTCATGGCAAACTCTAGGCGATCGACTAAGAGCTCGACACCGCCGTGCGCCTGTCCAAGGATCAGGAGGAGCAAGCATGGGTCGCTCAGGGGAAACTCGCAGGTAAAATCCATCTCCTTCTCCCATGGGATTGTCAGTTTCACAGGTGCGGCGTGTTTGATTTTCCTTTCTAGTAGACGCTCAGCAGCAGGTGGCACTCTTTCAGCAAGAGTGCACCATTGAAGCGGCGTGAAAGCTCCAAGCTGAGGCGATGGCCACCAAGCTAGACGAGCGGAAATTGCTCGCCTGACTATCGATACGGGCAAGCTCCACGACCAAGTGAATGGTAAGATCTTGCTTGCCTTGGCTGTCCTTTTGAAGTTTCCCGGCAGGCTTTTTGACGTCATTGATGTGTGTCTGGACAGTGCTCGATGAGAAGCTTGGAGAGGAAGTGGTGGCGCACTGCTGCCTAGAGAAGGAGCTCGGCAAGACGAAAACCACACTCCTCAAGGAGTCCGACGAGCATGATACCCTATGGATTGCCGTTGGGTTGGTTTTGAATGACTTCGAGATGACTTCAGAGGCGGGGATCAGCTCGCTTGCAGTGCAGGTTTTCGATGTGGCGGACCGGGCACGTGGGATGGCGAAGCGGGTGCTACACCTGGGCGTGCAATGGTCATTCACGATCGCACGTTCCCATTACAAGAACATCGACCTGCAGGCGATGAGCCAAGGCTTCATGCATGACTACGACGATGCCGAGTTGGACCAGATCGAGGAGGAGGTGGCCCCCCTTGTGTAGGTCTTGGCTGCAAACATGGATGAAGAAATCGTTCCTAAGTAGTTACTTTAATTTTGGAAGTGAACTGGGCCTTGATGCCTGAGGTTGTGTAAACAAACTTTTAAACTTTTTGGATTTTAGCCGGGAGGGCCTTTGGCGAGGAAATTTAAAGACGCCCAGCTGTTCCTGATATTGAGGCAGTCGAGAAAAGAGATGTGAGCGAGAGGAATCTGATCACGCCGGTGAGCTGAGGAACCGTAGCCACTAGGGCATGGGTTTCCCGCAGTCCAACAAACTTTACTCAAAGTGCGCTCTTTCGTAACTTGTATCTTTCTGCCCCAATCATAGGAACCGGTTGGGTGTAAGGAGTTTTGAGTGGGCATGGCTGTGGTATCCCCCGAGTGAGGCCTGACCCCCTACCGTGGCTGGGGTCATGCGGCACTAAAGAGCGGAAAAGTGAAAAGAGAACTTTTCGCAGTAGAACTTGACAATGTAACATGAAAATTCGCATAGCTTGGAAGTACTAAGGGTAAAAATGACATAGCTGTTCGATGTTCCAAGCGCTGGTGAATACTTCGCCATCAGGAGTCTGCAGCTTGTAGAAGCCTGGCCGGAGCACTTCAGCGATGATGAAGGGCCCCTCACAGGGCGGGGATAACTTGTGACGGACGTTGTTGCTCTGGACAAGCCATAGCACCAAGTCGCCGATGTTAAATGCATGACCCGAATTCTGCGGCCGTGGTACCATCGTAGTGCTTGCTGGTATTGGGCTGATCGGAGGAGGGCGACATTACACGCTTCATCAAGCTAGTCCATTGCATCTTCGAGGGATGCCTCTACCCCTTGCTCGTCGTACGCCCTAACTTTTGGCGCTCCATAGTCTAAGTTGGTTGGAAGGACTGCCTTAGAACAGTAGACCATGAAGAAAGGGGTGAAGCGAGTCGCTCAGCTAGGAGTCATCCTGAGGCTCCAAAGAACTGTAGGGAGCTCAGCAACCCACCGCCCGGTGAACTTCTTCAATCGATTGAAAATCCTAGGCTTGAGTCCCTACAAGATCATTCTGTTCGCGTGTTCGACCTGCCTGTTCATGCGGGGGTGCGCCACGGAGGCCTAGTCCATGCAGATGTGGTAATCATCATAGAATTTGAGGAATTTATTTCCTGTGAGCTGCGTGTCAGACACGGGCCCATGGGACTACGCACATGGCCTACATCTTACAGGATAACGGGTGGGGCATGGCCGATGCCCTACACCAGTTGTAACTACTCATAGTGTAGTAGAACTACTCGTACATCAGTAAAACTAGTTGGAGATAGTAGGAAACTACCCGAAAAATATTCGGGTAGGAAACCTGGGCTCGTATCCTGTCGGTGTTTTACCGCCACGCCCACCGAGGGATACCCCCGAGGAGGTGAGTTTGTAGGTCCAGTATCACCGAGATCAGGAACTCGAAGCTGCAAAGGAACACAAGGTTTAGACAGGTTCAGGCCGCCGATAGCGTAATACCATAGGTCCTATGTGGTTTGTATTGCCTTTGATGGTGATCGTCCCCATAGGGGTCCCTGTCCGCCCTTATATAGTCTGGGGGGACAGTTTTACATGGAAGTCCTAGTTGGGTACAAGCCCAGGAGTCCTACCCGAGTACTTCTTGGGTAGTTTCCTACCGTGTCCGACTAGTTTCAGTACTGTATGAGTAATCCTACTATATTACGAGTAGTTACAACAGATGTAGGGCGTGGGTCATGTCCTATCCTGTATCCTAGAAGAAGTGTGCCACATGGATAGTCCTGTGTGCCCGGGTCTGACAAACCCCCGAGTTCTTCGTAGCCAAGTACTGCAGGCGTCCGAGTACTTTTGAAGGCATCTTTGAGTTCTCCCAAACTTCATCTTGAAGGTGTCCTCCGAGTACTTCCTTGGGTGTGTTGAGGCTATGAGGTGCTTATGCCCATAGTAGTTGTCCAGTCTTCTTTATATGGGGTGCGATTAAACTCGCAATCGCACCCTAATGGAGTAGCTCTCGAGCCTAGGTTGACTCGTAGAATCGGGCTAAGGGTCAATTTAATTTTGAGTCTTCTATCCTTATCTTCCAGCAGATTTGAAAAATAAGTTGCTGATGACACATGTTTCGCAGCCCCTGAGCCTTGAATCCAAATCTCCAAGTTTTGGAATCTAGGATCTAAACAATCGAGGAATGCAATGATGGTAAAGATTTGATGGTGAACATGGGAAAATTGGTGTAATAAATTTGAAAACCTATTTTTTCAGGATGAATTCCCTGAAAAAATTGTGAAACAAATAACATCCCCAACAAATACCAAAAATTACCTCTCAAATCAATCTTTGTGTCCTGAGCCAATGACTAAATAAATCCTTTGGGTAATAATTTGAAGAAACCCCTTTCGGAATAAAATCCTAGAAATAATGGTTAACAAACATGTACCCAAAATAGATCTCAAAAAGCCTCTTGGATCGGGTATTGGCGAGTAATTTTACAGCGTCCAAAATGTAAGCATGAGAGCTGTCCCTTGAGGCACGCTGAGTTCCTTGTCCCATCAAGTCTCTGAGCCAGAAGCTAGATGATAATCATAAAGTAGGCGTAGCAGAACGGTGGCGCTAGCCCCCGAGCCCAGGTATTGGGCAAGTAGCCGCTGGTGCTTGAACAGTCAATGAAGCCATCTAGTCGGAGTCGGTCCTGACTAGGATTGCAGACAAGTAGTTGAAGTAGTTAAACATGTATAGAACTAGTAGTAAACTAGTAAATTTCTTGCCATGGGAGTGAGGCCCCTTCCATAACATAATATACAAGTCGTAAACCAGTAATATGTTACTGGAAATAAGGGAGCGAGGCCCCTTCAGCAAAACTTGCGCGCAGTACCAGTTGTAAACCATTAGAACGGCATTTTACTGGAAGTATGAGCACAAGGCTCCTTCAGTAACCCAAAAGACTAGTCGAAAAGTAGTAATTAGTTACTGGAAATATGGGAGTGAGGCCCCTTCAGCCAACTTGCATGTAATACCAAGTCATAAACTAGTAAAACGGAGTTGTATTGGAAGTATCAATCTCTAGACACCAATACAAGATATCCCCAGTTGATCAAGGATGAAAACAACATAGATGCTCAAGATTCCAAGAATTTGGTACCTCCTGGCCGTCAAAGTGCTGTAAGCGATAAGATCTAGGGCTTGTAACCTTGTGCACAATGAAAGGTCCTTCCCATCAAGATTTATGCTTGTGTAGCCCGGTATCATCCTAGATTCATCGAAGAACCATATTTCCAACGTTGAAAGAGCGTCGTTGAACATTCCTGTCGTGGTAACGATGAACGCCTTGTAAGTAGCGGGCTGACTAGAACAATACATCGTATCGGATTTCCTCAGCTGAGTCAAGCTTGAGATGTCTTGCAGTGTTAGCCTTGCCTTCTTCAAACATCTCCAGTCATGTTGACTTCCACATCACATCAGCTTGTAATATAGCTTCAGACCCGTATACAAGAAAGAAAGGTGACTGTCCTATGACTTTGCTTGGTTGTGTGCGAAGCCCCCAGGCTACTGATGAGATCTCATCGATCCACTTGCCACCCTTTTTGCTGTTCTCGTCATAGAATCTTTTCTTCAATCCATCGAGAATCAAGCCGTTGGCGCACTCAACCTGGCCATTGGCCCGCGGGTGAGCCACTGAAACGTATTTGACTTCAATGGAACTGCGTTCACAGAAATCCCAAAACTAATGTGACTGGAAATTGGATCCTAAGTCCGTAATGATCATGTTGGGAAAGCCAAAGCGATGTAAGATGTTGCGGAGGAAGGTAACCACTCGATCCAAAGAGAGCATTGCAATTGGTTTGTACTCGATCCACTTGGTAAACTTGTCGATAGCCACCAACACGTGTGTGAAACCTCCTGGCGCAGTTGTTAAGAGCCCTATCATGTCCAGGCCCCAGCATGCAAACGGCCATGAGGGTGGTATAGTGATGAGGTTATGAGCCGGAACATGGGACTGTTTGCCAAAGAATTGGCAGTTGGTACACCGGCAAACGAGTGCTTCGGTATCTGCCAAAGCAGTCGGCCAGTAGAAACCAGATCGAAATGCCTTGCTGACTAGTGTACGGGAAGCCACATGGTTCCCGCACATGCCTTCGTGAATCTCTTGGAGTATCTCTTTTCCCTCCTTCGTGCTGACACACTTCATGAGTATGCCTGATGCTGATCCACGCTTGTATAGGTTACCCCCAACTAGAACATACCCTTTGCTGCGTCGTAGGATGCGAGTAGCCTCAGCACTTTTTGGGTCGAAGCCGGGGGGTAGTTTGTACTCATGGATGTAGTCGATGAAGGCCACCCTCCGGTTGACCTCGATCATCAAGACCTCTCAGTCGGGTTCCTTGGGACCCTGAGCGATGGAACTTGAGTCTGGTGCCTTGATGGAAGGGTGATGAACCTCATGAACGAAAACTCCCAGTGGGATATAAGCTCGATCAGAACCAAGTTTGGAGAGCACATCCGCGCCCACATTGTTGTCGCGAATCATATGGTGAATTTCCAACCCCGAGAACTTGCTCTCGAGCTAGCGTATTTCCATAACATAGGCATCCATGGTGTCCTTGTTGATGTCCCACTCCTTTTTGACTTGTTGAACCACCAGTAAGGAGTCACCATAGATGAGTAGTCACTTGATGCTCAGGTAGACTGCTAGGCATAGCCCGTGCAATAATGCCTCGTACTCGGCTTCATTGTTGGAGACCTCGAATAGTAATTGAAACACGTCCTTGAGCTGTTCTCCTCTCGAGCTGATGAAAAGTACTCCCACACCACCGCCATCGAGATTGAGTGAGCTGTCAAAGTACATGACCCAATGCTCTACCTGGTTGGTTGGGGCTTCCACTTGGTTTTCTTGCCACTCCACCATGTAATCAACTAGTGCCTGCGACTTGATGGCTATCCGGGGTTTAAAGTTGAGTGTAAGAGCTTCCAGCTCCACGGCCCACTTGGAGATGCGCTCGGTAGCATCCCAATTATGGAGAATATCTGCCAATGGGGAGTCGGAGACCACCAGGATATTATATGCATCGAAGTAGTGGTGGAGCTTCCTGGAAGTGATGAGTATACCATAGAGTAGTTTCTGAATTGTCAGGTAACAAACCTTGAATTCAGAGAGGACTTCGTTGATGAAGTAGACTGGTCGCTGTACCCCGAAGGCATGGCCTTCCTCCTAGCGTTCCACCACAATAGCCATGCTGACGACGTGAGTAATCGCGGTGATGTAGAGTAGCAGGTTCTCGCCTGGTTGGGGAGCTGTCAGGATGGGTGGCGACTGCAAATGGTGCTTGAGATCTTACAACGCCTGGTTTGCCTCTTCGGTCCACTGGAACTTGTCGTGGAGCTTGACCAATTTATAGAAGGGTAGTCCCCTTTCTCCAAGTTGGGAGATGAATTGATTCAATGCTGCCATGCAGCCTGTGAGCTTCTGGACGTCCTTGATTGTCCTTGGAGCATCCATGGCAGTGATGGCGTTGATCTTCTTCGGGTTTGCTTCAATTCCTTAGTGACTAACAATGAACCTGAGTAGTTTTCCTCATGGCCCGCCAAAGATGCACTTCGTCGGGTTAAGCTTCCATCAAAACCGTTGCAAGCTGTTGAATGTCTCCTCAAGATTAGTGATGAACTCGTCATGGGATCTGGTCTTGATGACCACATCATCCACGTAAGCTTCAACATTGCGGTGTAGCTGTCAGACCCGGGGCCACCGGGCTAGGCATGTCACGAAGTTTAAGAGATTAAGCCCGTCTTATCTCTTATTCATTTTGTTTATCTCTTGTTTATCCCGTTTAAATAGGAGATAGAGCTAACCAACACAGAGAGGATCTACTCGAGATCAGTTCTGGTGTGATCCCTCGGAGGGGGTTGGTTAGCATCTTTGTAACTCTGACCTCTCAGATATATAAGGGAGGTCAGGGACCCCCTAAAAATAGAAGATCATTAGGTCATTCTACACCAAAGAGAATACAAACGACCATACAGGATGTAGGGTGTTACGCTCCGTGCGGCCCGAACCTGTCTAAAGTCTTGTGTTCTTTGCACCTTCGAGTTCCTGATCTCGACGTCCCCTCACCCAAAACTTACCACCTTGGGTATATCCCTCGGTGGGCAGCCGGTTAAACACCGACAGCTGGCGCGCCAGGTAGGGGAGCGCGTCGAAGATCCGCCGGCGAGCTCGATGGCATCTTTCAAATTCATCAGGTCAGTTCCCTCTCAGGGTACGACGTTTGTTTTTGGCTCGTGGGTTTGCATCGCAGATGGTGCAGGCAACTTTCGGCGATTCCTCGTCGACATGACACCGAAAACCGTCGCTGCGGATCCTCGCAGCGGCCTCGACAAGTTCGTCGACGAGCTTGACAACTTGCCGCTCCATGCTTCCGCGGCACAGGTCGAGATGGAATCTGTTCCAAGCTCGACTTCTTCTGGTGTCGTGATGACTTCCCCTGGTTTGGACTTGTTCCAATCTAGGGATTCGCATGGTCGGATTCAACCCGGCTTGTGCGAACCGGCCACTGATCTTCAGGAGGCCAACGCATCTAGGTCCCTCTCCATGTTAGAGAAGGATCTGGACCTGCTACTCCGGGATGGAAATCCTGAAGCCACCACGTGTCGGGAGACTTCGGGTTGTTCTGGCCGCGGTGATGTGGTGATCACCTCCTCGCCAAAGGGGCACATCGTGCATTGGAAGGGCATGAAGCTCTCCAATCTACTCGAGGCAGAGAGCCGGCTCGTGGCTCACCTCGAGCCATTGCCTTTCCAGGAGGGCAGGCCATTGGCCACCGCGGCGGAGGAGTCGACGGAGCTAGTCGACGAAAGTTCTCATGAGCTTTCCTCCCGCCAGGTGCTGATGGCCAAAGAAGGCGAGGATGGTGGGGATCTCCCCATCGACAACTTTGACGTGATCTCCGAAGATGAGATCACGGCCAACGCCGGTAATGAGAATGACGCCGATCGTGAGGCGCGGAGGGCCAGGAACAGGGCCCGTACAATCCGGCGGAGGAGAGCTAACGAGCGAAGGCGATCTATGCATCGCGAGCTCGACCCCGAGTTCGCTGCTGTAAGTGAGCGGGACTTCAGGACTCCGGTGGCCAACATCGCCAGGGTCACGGCCATCCTCGAGCACAGCCACGACCCGGAGGTACGTCAAGCACTCCTCTATGCGCAGAGGGCTTGGATCCAGTTGGATCAGCATAATCCGGCATCCATCATCCGGGAAGAGCGCGTGGACTAGAGCCAGAGCCAGGCCCGCAGTCGAACGGCCGGTGGTCGTCAGATCAGCAACGACAACGCATGCGGGAGCCAGGCCCCCGGCGGGAGGCAACAGCCACCGCAAGGGGGTCATCCGCGACAGGCTAGTCGCCGACCTCCTTCGGAGGACCTGCGCCAGCACATCAATGACGGTCGCGACGCGCGCACCGTGATCTCCTCCAGGTGCAAGACCCGCGAAGAAGTCGAAGCTGAAGGTACTGATTGTAGCGATCGATTTCCTACTTTCTCTACTCGTTTCAGCAGCTACAAGTACCCGGAGGGCTTCAAGCCGATCGGCATCACCAAGTACGACGGCAAGCAGGCTCCCCAGCAGTGGCTCCGTTGCTACTCCATGGCCATTGATGTCGCGGGGGGCTCAAATATCACCAAAGTCATCTACTTCCTGATGGCTTTGGACCCTGTGCCGCTCACTTTGCTGGAGAGCCTCGGCAGCAACTCCATCGACTCCTGGGAATGACTTAAGAAGGTCTTCATCGACAATTTCCAGGGAGCGATTACCCGTGTAGGTACTCGACACGATCTTGCCCAGTGCAAGCAAGAACGTAATGAGCTTCTACGGTCCTACACGCATCGCTTCTTCGACGTCCGCGCCACCATCGCGAACATCTCGGAGGAGGACATTATCGACTGCTTCTACAACGGCATCACCGACCCGAGCATATACAGAGATTTCGAGCGGAATAGGCCAAAAACTGTTGCGGGCCTTGGTGATATGATGCACGATTGGTCCGAACAGGAGGAAAAGATGCGGGAGCGGTTCCCGCGGCGCCATGATAGCAATCTGCAGCGCCCAAACAACAACCGCAGCAACAAAGGCCAGCGGGACTTTTCTGTGCCACCCCGGAAATGAAAGCCAGATGATGTCATCGCGGCTATCGATCGTCCTTCGCAAGGCAAGAAGTCGACAACTCAGGAGGAGTTCGAGAAGCTCCTGCAGAAGAAATGCCCGTGGCACCCGGGCGCCAACCACGCTGCCATCGACTGCTACCACCTTCGGAGGATGTTCAGCAACTCCGGTGGCGGCAGGAAGAACAAGAAGCCTGCTGACAAAGAACCCGAGGATGACGATCAGGAGGATCACGGGCGCAACCCGAAGTTTCAGGATGCGTCGAAGGTGGTCAACGTCATCTTCGGGGGGACGAGGATTTCTGTTCCAGGCGGGATCAGAAGCTGCTCCTCCGAGAGATTTTGTCCATCGAGCCGGCGGTACCACGGCCACTCCGTTGGTCGGAGGTCCCCATCTCGTTCTCTCGTGATGACCAGTGGACGAGCTTTTCCGAGCCCGGTAAGTTTCCCTTGGTCTTGGATCCTGTGGTGGCGGAGGTCAAGCTTACCAAGGTCTTGATCGATGGCGGGAGCGGGCTCAATCTCATCTTCGTCAGCACTTTGAAGAAGATGGGTCTGGATTTCAAGGATATGCTGGTTCCCAGCAAGTCCCCTTTCTATGGCATCGTCCCAGGTAATGCGGCACATCCGCTCGGTACGGTGGTCCTCCCAGTCACCTTCGGCACGCGGGAGAATTATCGTACTGAATTCATCAAGTTCGAAGTGGCTACTTTTGACTCTTCTTACCATGCAATACTGGGTCGACCGGCACTCGCCAAGTTCATGGCAGTGCTGCATTATGTCTATCTGCTTCTTAAGATGCCAGGACTCGGTGGTGTGCTCATCCTTCACGGCGACTTGAAGAAGTCGTATGACTGCAATCAGGAGGCGATCCAGTACGCTTCGACTACTCGCGTGCCAGATGCTTCGGGAGAAGTACTCGCGGCCGCGCAGCAGCTCTCCCAGACCGGGCTGGAGATTCCTTCCAAGAAGGCCAACAAGTCGAGCATCCAGTCGACTGATGATGTGGCCCTCAAGACGATCCAGCTCCAGGTGGGAGATTCATCCAAGACCGCCATCATCGGTGCGGGCTTGGGTGACAAATAGGAACTCGCGCTCGTCAGCTTTCTTCAGGCTAACCGAGACATATTCATGTGGAAGCCAGCGGATATGCCAGGGGTGCCCAGG